>NW_027142389.1:367979-500479 GCF_026170545.1 Melanerpes formicivorus | reverse complement strand
TTGATTGATGGGTTGGACACGATGATCTTGAAGGTCTCTTCCAACCTGGTTTGGTTTATTCTAAATAAAGGTTTATTCTAAATAAAGGTTTCACTGATTCAAATGGGCGACATTGCCTGCCTGCTGATTCAAGAAGCTTCTTTACTTGATCTGAGAGGAATGGAGAATGAATCATTAGGTAACTTTCTTACAGCATTCAGATATGCTTTATTGGTGTGTTTCATATATCTATACTTTGTACATATTTTTAAACATAGATGAGAATTGGAAACATTTTGGGTTTTTTCTCCTCTATTCCTTAAAGATCATATAGTATTGAGCTTGCTGCTAGGGTAATGTGTGAGGTTTTTCCTGTGGTCTTGAAATTAGAGGATTTTCCTGGAAGAACTTCTACTTGCATATGTTTAGTTTGTGATATCATTTTTCTTCAAATGCATTTAGCTGCCAAAGGGTTTAGCTGCTGTTATTCTTAATACTTCATCTTCAAGATTTAGTAATCTGTAAAGTCCCACATCTGGCTGGAAGAGAGGAACAGACTGATGCCAATCTCAGTGACACAGCAGTAATGAGCATGGGAATGGACTGTGACCCTGTGAGCCACTCTCTGGCTCCTGAGCTGGTGCTGCCAGCAGCAGGGTAATGAGTCTGTACAGAGAACAGACAAACTTCATTGCTGCTGGGCATAAATCCACTATTTGCCTAGTATCATCTGCCCAGTTTCTGCTGGTGCATGTAGAAGGGCATGCTATCTGTGGCTGCTGCTTTCCATTACCTACAGATGATTGTTTGTGTCATGAGAGCCCCTAGGACTTTCTTCATATACATAAATCACTTTGCTAAACTCTATAAACATGGAGTTGATTTCTGCTCATCTGAATTTACAGTCCAGTTTGTACTCTACAGCACTGCACTGGGCACAATGTGCTTTGCAGTTCTGATTGTCTCATTCTGTTGCTTCCCTCCCTTCAAAACTTAGATCCACTTTTTCTCTTTTATTTTTTTCTTTATTTCTGGTAGTTAATGTGAGTAAACATCAACATCCATCAATGTTAGCAGCTCCTTCTGGGACAGAAGCAGATATTCTTGTGCCCCAGGCATAATTTCCCACATCTGTCTTCTTCATTTTTGTGTCAGTGTTGGTGTAAGTATTTACACAGTGCTTAACAACAGATGTGAATAGAGGGAAAAAAGATATTTTTACGTAGATTTCCCCTCCCATTTTCCCCACAAGGTAGCTTTACCAATGGCATGGTATGAAGCATACTGACATTGTGGTAGTGTTTCAATTTATCTTAAACTGCCTTTTTTATTTTTGCCCCCTAGGTCTCCAAACAAGGAAACACTGCATCTTGATAGGAAGAGCTACAATGATGTAATTAGGAAAAGACACTCACAGCCAGGCACATTGCATTTATCATATAAATGGATCCTACTAATTTTGACATTTCTAATATAAATAGATCCTACTAATTTGAAAAGGGGGGTGGGGAGGGCTGGGGGCATTTACCATGAGGAATAAGGCTAGATAATTAGGTTCTGCTGTATATTTTATCAACGAGTTTGCTCTATTTACAGTTTTTGTCTTACTGGTACCTGAATCTAATCTGACAGAGAATAGTTCTCAGCAAAAGTTAATTCAGTCTAGTAGCAAGAAGTTAAGCAGGCCAGCTCAGGCTGCCTGATAGGATTTTGCTTTACCAGATCACTTATTGTAGATCCAGTAACCTATAATGGAGATATTAGTCCCTTGTGTCCGTGGTGGTAACATTCTGGAGCTCTTAAAAAAACACATTAGGAATACATACAACACAAAATGCATAACAAAGTTTACAACACTGGATAAAAGTAGAAAAATAATGACACTTTCTTTTTATTGGGTTATCTTGAATACTCTGCTAAATAGTAAAATCCAGGTATCCTTTGAATGAATAAAGGAAAGAGAGTGTGAAAAAGCGTATCTCTGTTTGCAGCTTTACTTTGGGGAAATCTAATTCATGTTTGCTTAGATTT
The DNA here is from genome assembly GCF_026170545.1 of Melanerpes formicivorus. NCBI lineage: Eukaryota > Metazoa > Chordata > Aves > Piciformes > Picidae > Melanerpes > Melanerpes formicivorus. Next base: position 498,469 of record NW_027142389.1, on the reverse strand, counting down.
ACTGTAAGGAAAGACCTTGAAAATGAGACAATCTTTGTTCTAGCAGTCTTATTTAATCCATACATGACTGGAATGAGATAAGTCTTGTATCTCATTGATTTATAGACCTTCTCCTCTACCCTTATCATTTCTAAAGAGGAAAACCCTATCCTTTGTGCAGACAATATATAGCTCGATAACAAGTGCAAACTTGAAAAGTCACACCAAACTAGGGTCTCTCACATGCCACCATCAGGGAACTATCCAATTTCATTTCATAAGCTCTGTCTTATTTTCCACATGGTTTGGGTAGGCAATGTTCACTGGAAAGCATCACAATCGTGATCCTTATACAAAGTGAGAATATGCTAAACATTGACACTCTCTTCTTATCATTTATTTATATCAGACGTTAGTTATATTTTTACACTTCATTGTTTTATATGCAGCTTCTGGGTATGGCATTTGTGAAAGAAAACTACAGAAAGGCAGCTTCAGTTTAATGAAGTCTCTTGGCCACCACCAGTATTGCAATAGGTTGACTTCAGAGGAGAGGATAGGGAATGCCTATATTTCTGTTATATTCCATTCCTAGCAGAAGAACTAGCTGTATACTGGAAAGTGAGAAAGATTCTTGGAGGCCTTAAGGACTAACTGAATGCCAGTCTTGACTTCCCCCCTGCTGGGCAGAACAGAAAATTGTGCTTACCAGGACACCACACTGTAATGTGAAACACCCTCCACCAACAGTTCAGTGGTGAACCAGGAGCTGAGACAGTGAGTCTTGAACTATCCTCTACATTTTTCTACCTCAAACTTGAAGTATGCTCACCTTAATATTCCTTAAACACTGGTCTGTTATTCCATGATAATTTTGAGGTGAGTAAAACTGTATGGCTGCTTTGCCCTCGGTGCATACATCAAAGAATGTTCCATCTAAGTAAATTTTCTACCTAGCACTGTTGGTAAAGAGAAAGAAATCTCAGATTGTTTAGCGGGAAGAATAAACTGCTGTGATTTATAATGCTGCCTTTGTTTTAGTGTTCCAAGGTTATAGATTATAAATGTGGACAGCAGTGCATACATTTTCTTGATTTTGATCTTCAGCTTGAGGGAAAGAAAGCTGAAACTGTTTTGTTGCCCCACAAAAACAACACAGATGAAATTCTTCCATGGTGTGTGGTCCAGTAAATGAGAGGGGCATGAGAATGATGGCTTGTAAAAAAATGAAGAGTCATAATTATTTCAAGTGTAAAGAGGCATTTTGGGCTAAGTATGATGTTTTCCTTTTCATAGGGGACTGTGATTCCTGCTTCTTAAGCAGGATATGTATAGCAAATTATAGTCATGATAGCAAGAAGTCATATAGTCATGAAGCAAGAGAGGAGCATAGTTAATGGAAACAAATGCACTTATGAAGTGGACAGCAAATACTGACCAACTGGCCTTTAAAAGGATTAACTTGGAATTAACTTGGAATATTTGGAATCATAAATGGAAGTGACAGCTCTGCAGTGATTTGTCATGCAGAATTTTTGACTGAACTTTTTCAAGAAGAAAAAAAAAACACCTGAGGAGCTTGTATTCCCTCTGTCATAGGTAATGCAAAAAAACCTCATGCATTTTAAACATTGTTTTCTTGATATTCATAAAAAGGAAACGCTTTAAAACAACTGCACCTTATTTTAAGCAAATAGTGTTTTTTATAAGCATTGAGATTAGGAATGATTTTCCTCAGAGTTCCAACTGTGAACCTTCAGGGAGAGGAAGGAAAAAGCAGACAAAAAGATAAAAGTTTTGGTTACAAACTATTTTTAGTGGAGTAATTTTGGGTAATTAAGGAAAGTAATTGCAAACTCACATCTCATCAATCAGAAAGACGGAGACTCTCATTATTCACAATTTTTTCTAGCAAAAGAGCCATTGTTTAACTCCCTATAGAGATACAGGACTTCATAAGCACAGTGTGATGCATCCTAAAATTTGGTAGAAGGTATCAAAGAAAACCTTACTCCTGACTCATTGAAAAAACAAAGTCACTCAGCACATTCTGGAGTTACTTATTCTACTAATAGTGACAGGAATGCTGTGAACATGAGGGAAGCAAAAAGTGGGGAAAGATTAACTGGAGGATATTATCATCATCTTCTACTAGAGAAGAATATTGACATTCTTCTTATTTCTGCCTTTTTCCCAGTAGTCTACAGTCTGAAAAACTACAGAACTTACCTGCTTGACACCAGTCTTGTCTGTTTTGATAATATGCTGAACTTGATGTCAAAGTCTGTATATTAGGTGGCATATGGTCATGTTGCACTTCTACTAGGAAATGTGCTAAACAGGTAAGCGTGCTAGTTGTATGAAATATATTTGTTAAGTTTTTGAGAGAGCTTGCCACTGTCATTTTGTTTCCCAAGACTGAGGAAGACAGAGGAATAGCAGGCAGAACTGCTTCCTAGAATTTGTCCTCACGGTCTCAGAATCAACTTATAGAGCAATTTAAAAAATGCATAGGGACAGATTATAACTTGCTAAATTAGCTAGCACTTATGGCAGCGCTGCCATGGCAACAAGAAGAGTTGCGGACACTAGATCCCTGAACTTAGGCAGGCTTTGTGGCCTGCATTGACTCTCATGCTGCCATAGCAACACTCCTGTCTGCAGCAACGATAGCTTATTTAAAGCCAGCACCAGTACTTCTATGTAAATTGACATTATGATTTAGAATTCCATAGTAGACACACTCTTAAAGATAGTGGATGTCCAACAGTTGTGGGAAGTGAATCTGAAGCCAGCTCTTTCTGGATTATCACAGCATTGATTATGTGTAATAGAGATGATAATAGAGAGAGGGAAGTTCTTTGATGTAGGTGTGTATGAAGATAATTTTGGCTGGACTAAGCACTCATTCTATTTTTGTTGATGAATACTGATTTTCATTTGGTGAAAAACACTGCTTGGATTGGTTGTTCTCTTTCAATAGATTGTATTGAGTCTACTGACTTGCTTGGCAGCATTATCTTGTGATGAGGTAAATACACCACAAATCCTCAAGCTACAGTTCTGCACTTGTAAACTCAGATGTTCATATATAGCTTGTATATAGCCTGCAGAACATCTAGGTTAAAAGAGTTTAAGAAAAGACAGACACTCAGGGGTCTGTAAGTTAAAATGACAAAGAGTAGCACTGGTTTATATGTCCTGGAGCTCACAAAGCAACATTTCCTAGTGAACAGTGTTGATGCTTAAAATCTTATATCCACTGTAAGTAATGGTGTCACTGTCACAGATATTAGCTACAGGTTATAGAACTTGAAACCTGTAGTTTTCTTGGCCTCTGCTAGGATATTGGACTAATTCATAGTAGATGGACATGTAACAGCAAAGCAGCTACCTCATTCCTCTTCTGAAACCTATACTGCTGCACTGTAGTCTATCTGGAAGTGATTGTCATGGTCTCTTAGCAGTTACAGATTGCTGAAGCTCTGGGTGTGTTATGGTTTCCATTTCCAGAACTACATTGCAGTAATGTTCTTTAACTTATTCTCTGCTAGTGCATCACTGGGGTCATTCCAAAGTATTTAACACTGAATACAAACACAGTCTGAGTACTTTACGCTAAATTAATATTCCACCACATTGGTTGGCCTTCATAATAAGAGTTCTGGGACAGAAAAGTCTTTATTGAGTCTTGAGATATGGAGAAAGAATGGGTTTTTTATCTGCAGACTTGGTGATATCTACTGAATTTGAAATCTGAGAGGCCTATGGTGAATTGTACCCAAGAAGAAGAAAAACTTCCATGTAAGGATCCAAAGCAGTATCAGGCACAGAGTAGCTGGGGATGTGTCTTCTGTTCTGTGATTTTGTAATGTAATACATTATAGATGGATTGTATGGCATTGAATCTATCTGACCTAGCTGCTAAGTGGCCTTCAGTGCTTCGAAACTTGGTTTACAAATGCCACAGAAGCTTGCATTTTTATCCCAGTGAGGTCACTATATTCTTCCAGAATAGTGAACAAAAGGAAATGATAAAAGACATGGCTCCTGAAGGAGCTTACACAGACATTTTTAGAGAGGTAGAACACAATCTGTATGTGCAATTCATTTTCTCATTGAAGAGCTTGCTTTCTCTTTTGCATCTGCAGGTTGTCACAGAAAGTATCTTCAGCACGAAACAAAATTTAAATCAATATTTTCTGCAAATGGTATTAAAACATAGCAATTGTAATTTAGGAAGCTATTTCAATTACTGAAGAAAAGATTAACATCATAAAAGTCAGCAAAAATGGATCACACCTGACAATTGCTCATTACTGAAGTATGAATGATGAGCTAGGAAGGTAAGTAGCATTAAAAAAAAAAATAAGAGTAATATGTGATCCTGGAGATCTGAGAGGCAAATTGACAATTAAAAGCTAAAGAAGACTAATTAGGTTCTTATTATGGCAAACTTTCATATGACAATCCCTTATGCCAGGAATAGATGTTTGAACATGATCAAAACCAAACGAGAGCTGATTAAGAGAAGCAGCTAGGACTTTTAAAGGATGTCTCTGTTAGCTTCCCTTTCTGCTGCATGTAAACAATTTGTCAACGCGATGGTTATACTGCACATCTTATTATTGCTTATAGCTCCAGCAGTGTCCTTGTGTTGCTTTTAACCCTGCTCTGCTGTACTGGGGAGTCTTTCATTTGTACAGAACAGAAGATGTGGAGTCTTTTCATTTGTGTTCTTTTAGAAATGCTTTTACAAGCATTAAGCCTCCATATCATGTATTTGATTTGAAGTGATACCACTCTACTGAGAATGTATTGCTGTGTATAATCTAAGCCTGTATGTTGTAGGCTATCTTTGTATGTTGTAGGCTTTGTATGTTTGTAGAAACCTAGTTAAAAAAAAATATATATATTAAAATATATATTTTATATTATATATGTATATATTTACATACATTATTATATATATATATAGCTTATTATTATGTTTACCTGGACCTGAGCAAAGCCTTCAACACTGTCCCGCACCACATCCTGGTCTCCAAACTGGTGACACATGGGTTTGATGGGTGGACCACTAGATGGATAAGGAACTGGCTTGATGGCCGCACCCAAAGAGGGGCTATCAATGGCTCCATGTCCCAGTGGAGGCCAGTGACAAGCGGAGTCCCTCAGGGATCAGTCCTGGGACCTGTCTTGTTCAACATCTTTGTCAGTGACATGGACAGTGGCATTGAGTGCACCCTCAGCAAATTTGCTGATGACACCAAGCTGTGTGGTGCAGCAGACACGCTGGAGGGAAGGGAGGCCATCCAGAGGGACCTTGACAGGCTGGAGAGGTGGGCACAAAGCCAACCTCATGAAGTTCAAGAAGAGCAAGTGCAGGGTCCTGCATCTGGGTGGAGGCAATCCCAGGCACAAATACAGGCTGGGCAGTGACTGGCTGGAAAGTAGCCCTGAGGAGAGAGACTTGGGGGTGCTGGTGGACAAAAAGCTCAACATGAGCTCTCAATGTGCACTTGCAGCCCGCAAAGCCAATCAGATCCTGGGCTGCATCAGGAGAAGTGTGGCTAGCAGGTCGAGGGAGGTGATCCTCCCTCTCTACTCAGCCCTGGTGAGACCCCACCTGGAGTACTGTGTCCAGTTCTGGAGCCCCTATTACAAGAGGGATGTGGAGGTGCTGGAGCGTGTCCAGAGAAGGGCCACAAGGATGATCAGAGGGCTGGAGCACCTCTCCTATGAGGACAGACTGAGGGAGTTGGGGCTGTTCAGTCTGCAGAAGAGAAGGCTCCGAGGTGACCTCATTGTGGCCTTCCAGTATCTGAAGGGGGCCTACAGGAAGGCTGGGGAAGGACTTCTCAGGATCTCAGGTAGTGATAGGACTAGGGGGAATGGAATGAAGCTAGAGGTGGGGAGATTCAGGCTAGATGTGAGGAGGAGGTTCTTCACCATGAGAGTGGTGAGACCCTGGAATGGGTTGTCCAGGGAGGTGGTCGAGGCCCCGTCCCTGGGGGTGTTTAAGAGCAGGCTGGATGAGGCTCTGTCCAGCCTGATCTAGTGTGGGGTGTCCCTGCCCATGGCAGGGGGGTTGGAACTAGATGATCCTTGTGGTCCCTTCCAATCCTGACTGATACTATGATACTATAATATATAAAATATATAGAGATATATTTTTATTGCATTTATTCATTTCTGCCATGTTGCTGCTCTGTCATTGCCATGTCAATCTGCAACATGAAAACACTTGAGAGTATTTCCCAGTAACAGCACCATTCCTTACTGCACAAATCTAGAATCAAGCTCTGCTCTATAACAGAGAAGGCCAAAAGTGGATCAATTTGCATTTAAAAGATGTGAATTCCCTCAAATATAGAAATACTTTTGAAAAGTTAATTATGATTTCCATTTTATCTCAGTTGTAGGATATAAGAATCACTGGGTGATTTTTCCAAAGGCAAGATAAAAATCTTCAATTCAGGGCAAAGAGTTCACTATCAGTATGTTTTCCTTAAACAAAGTTGTCAGCTAAAGAGTCACCAGTTTGCTAGCAATTCAGCAGCAATATTTTCACACCTGATTTTCAACATAATTGGATAGCATTATGGATCTATGAATCTCTTATGCCTGGAGATAATACAAGTTCATCCACCTAGTTCATTTAAGATAGATTATTTAAGATAGAAATTGTGGCCATATCAATGAGCTGTGGTGTTTAGAAGATGTATGTTGAAATCTGTATGAAAGTCTGTAGTGGAGATGTGTAAACTGTATGTTGAAGTTGCCCTAGGGAGTGCCCAAGGAGCTGTTTGAAAGAGCTAGTTTGAAATAAGTACCTTCTCTATTGAATTTCATATATTGCTTTATCTTGTTAATTACATCTATTACTTGGTGAAACTCTCAAATGGTTTGTGCTTTTGAGTGGTTCAGTGCTACAAGAGAAACTTTGACAAAAAAGGATGCAGGAGCTTGCATTTTCAGAACTAATGAGGTCATTGAACTCTGCCAGGATAGAGAACATGTGGAAATTAGTTGAGAGGGGGTTTTTGTTGTTGGTTGGTTGGTTTTTGTTTATTTGGTTGGTGTTTGGCTTGTTTGTTTGTTTGTTTGTGGTGTTTTTGTAGTTTTTTTACCTGCTATTGCTAAACATTTTTACTTTTGTGAAGCAGTACCATTATGCAAATTTACATGCCATGGATTTTTTTTCCAGATGATGATGTTTTGTTTCCTATCTGTTGTAAGATGAAATATGTGCACTTGAAGTTCAAATTTTAGAAGTTCCCCTTGAATACAAGGTCAAATGTGTATTTTTATAACTGTAATCCATCTGTGCTTAGTGCCTTCCCAGTATTTAGTCACCTAAACCATAAGAGAGATGTAAAAAATCCGTGTTACTTTGTCATGGCTTTGCTGCAAACAAGTGCAAAATATTTGTTACCAATAGAAATAAGTTTATGTTTTTGTTAATCACACTCTACAACTACCTGAAGGGAAGTAGTAAGGTGGGGGTCAGGGTCTTCTCCCAGGCAGCTTGTGACAAGACGAGAGGGCATGGCCTGAAGCTGTGCCAGGGGAGGTTTAGGTTAGATAGCAGGAAGCACTTCCTCAGAGAAAGGGTAATGAGACACTGGAATGGACTGGCCAGAGAGGTGGTGGAGTCACTGTCCCTGGAGGTGTTTAAGGAAAGGTTGGATGTGGCACTTAGCGATGTGATCTAGCCAGTGTGGCGGTGTTAGGTCATAAGCTGAACTTGATGATCTCAGAGGTCTATTCCAGCCTCAATAATTCTGTGATTCTGTAATGAATTTGTTATTCAGTCTTGTGAGTAACATCAAAAATTAATAAGAGACTTGGTATACATCTGTGGTAATTATCACAACATTCTTTCCTATTTTCCTATATTTGTATCATGTTATTTTTTAGTGTGTTTCTGCTCAAGTCAATGCAATTGCTCAATAGTCAGGCTGCATGAAACAACAACAATTTGCTTTGGATCTACCAAAAAATAAACTGGAAAACTCAATTTTCGAGTCAGATTTTTCAAGCAGAAACACATGAGGAGAAGAACAATAAATGATTTTCCTAGTGCTGTTATTTACAGAGTTGTGATAAAATATACATCAAGAGGGGAAACTATAGAGAGCAGTAATACATTTGGCTTTTGTTTTTTGCCCCCCTTTTTTTAAACACATGTAAGCAGGGTAGGTTTTATCTGTGGCCACAACAGTTCTAAAGAGATGGATTGAAATGCACATTAAGAAAATGGAAAATATAAAGGGCAAATACATGGAAGCTGCATGGAGATTTCTGCCTTCTCTTGTATAAGAGAGTGTGTGCTTTATGCCTGTCTTTGAATACATTCTTTGAATAATACTCTATTTTTGTACAGTGTTGCCTGAAAAAAAAATTACTCTTACACTGACTGTAAAATTCTGAGAAGATTTGAGGTAATAAGTTGATTGTAGAGATAGAAATAATGTAAGCCTCTTCCTGCAGGCACTTTAACTTCTAGTGCATCACACTTGCAAACTGTTTTCCCTTGAGAGAATATGCTTCTTTTTCCACTCAGTGGTAAATGTAGCCAGGCTGGAAAACAGCAGCAGCCTCCAAACAAGGTTTTGCTGGGCCAGTAAATGATACAGGTTACTTTCCAAATCAAGTCCTTCATGGATATCACCAAGCAATATTTGTTAGAGTCAGCTAATCACCTATTTTCAATAAATTTCCATCTACCTAACCCTGTGAGCAGCTGGATAAAACAAAGCAGCAGCTACCTGGTAGCATCAATTACAAGGAACAAGTGGTAAAATTACTCCCTAAAGTTGAACTGAATCTGGGTACCTGCTCAACCTTTGCTAACCTGAGCAGCAGCTTGTAAACCTCTCCACATGATCTTTACTCAACTCTTAAATTATACTATGGAGAAGCAGGAGGAACATGAAAAGCACAGGAGAAAAACAAACCAAGCTGAGATTTACGCTTCGTTGGTGCTTGATAAAATAAAACTCCAGGGAGTGCGCTGTGCTGAGAGCTTAGGGTTGGGATTCTGCCTATTTATTCATTAATTTCACATCAAATGTTCATACCGGTGCACTGTGCATCTTAACTCTAGCATAAATTATGAACTTTGGAGCCTAATTATGCCAAATGAGAAAATATCAAACAAATTCCAGCTGCTCTTTATGTCATTTGTGTGACTGGATCCCCCTGTTACTTTTAAGGCCACAACCAAAGCATGGCTAATATCATCCTGTGCCACTTATCTCTCCTAGGAAGCTAACTTTGATATCTATGGTGGTTTTGTTGCTGATGTCAAGCAGCCCTTAAGAAATCATTTCTTCTCCTCCCTTTTACCAGGAAGAGTGGCTGCACAGTCTTGCAAATGGGAGAAGGTTTGTTTCTGAAAGAGTGTGTAGAGTTCAGATTTAAATATTTATATTCTTTTTTAAATCTACAAAAGAGCACAAGAGGAAGGGGGGAAAAAAAGCAAGAAAATTTAGAACCACTTCAATAGCAATTAATTGAGAGAGAAAAAGCTGCGTGAGCTAACTTCATGATAATGCTTGGATCTCTGTGATTAAAAAGCTTCAGTCACAAAAGAGCAATGTAAAAAGTGTAATGAGCAGATTAAAGAAGAAACCATATTTTTAGCAGCATATAGCAGAGACACTCACCCAGGGCTTACCAAAGCCTGACAACTTGCCAAAGACTCGATAAGGATTTGGGCTTCATGGCTGTTGAAACTCAATTATTTTGTTTCAGACCCTTACCTTGCCTTTGTCAAGTGCAGCTAAGTAGAATTAACTACAGCTCAGACTTGACTAGGCTATAAGTGGGAGCCGCACTGGAGAGCTGAATCAGTCCTACTCAAAGCAGTGGATCTGATGTCAGAGACTCTCCCTTTGGCTTGGGCCACTGCCCAAGGAAAATTCCTGGCACTGTTTGATCCCTCAACTCCTGTTTGGTGAGTGAAAATTTCTTCTGCATATATAAACATATTTTCTGCATATATACATACATATATATATATATATATATATCTCACCTTTAATTTAACCTTCAACCCCTTTTGGGTGAGTGGCCCTCTTTTCTGGCTACCCTCAGGTGGGAGATTCTCCCCTTTGTGAGTGAGCATGGGCACATTTTGAGTCATCTTTCTAAAAAAAATAGAAATAAAATACACTGAACTCATGACTTCATTGTGCAGCAATATATTCCCTCTGCCTGACATGCAGCTTGCAACTTACATAGGGTTCATAGGAGTGCTGGGTGATTTTGATTGTAAGAAACCCACCATTCAGGTAGCCACTGCTGTCTTTCGTGGGTGACACAGAAACACAGATGACTTGCTGTGTGTGATATACCTCTATAAGTATCTCACAAATGTTATTGAAAGATTAGAAGAATTGATTCTATAATTGAAAGAAGTGAAAAAAAGAGAGGTCCCTCACTGCATCCATTGATCTTCTCACAATTAGCAAGACATTCTACAGGACTAAGATGAGATGGCTGACTTCCCTGGCACTTCAGCTTTCAGGCTGCTTGAAGTAGATCTGAAATGATAAGCATGGGCTTATTAACTTTGTTTTTTCTGGTTTTCCCAGGAGTCCAGCTAAGCTTTTTAAACAAATGGTATAAAGGAAGATGTTTTAAATCAGTCTGAAATATTTTATGTTACTAGTTTGAGATCCATAGAGCTAGTTTGATGTTTCTGGTATTTCAGACTCTCAGCTAATATTCATAATCAACTTGACTAAATATCTAGCAGTATGTGCCACCAGAGTATGACTCCAGTTTGAATTTTAAGTCAAATTATTTTAGAAAATCAGTTCTACGCAGGAAAAAAAATAATAATCAGGCTGACAAATTCTCAGTGGTTACAGGAAAATGATTTATTTTCTTGCATTTCAACAGCTGCACTACTTTTTTCATGAAAGTGACAAATACTTTCTTGTAAATGTTAACACATTCACATTTTGTGTGTACTGAATTTGGGGGAGATAGAAGCCTCAAAGTCATTTATGGAATTGTATTTGAATACCAATAGAAAGACTTAAAAATTACTGAAACTGTGGATGCCAAGTTTGCAGTCAATGAAAAATGCGGGACTGTACTGTAAGATAAACTGGCCAAAATTGTTGGACTGCATGATCTTAAAGGTCTTTTACACTCTAAATGATTCCATGATTCTATGAATTGTCTGGTCCCTATCAAGGAGGTCCCTAGGAAGGGAGGTTTAGGTTGGATGTTAGGAAGAAGTTGTATACAGAGAGAGTGATTGCCCATTGGAATGGGCTGCCCAGGGAGGTGGTGGAGTCATTATCATTGGAGGTCTTCAGGAGGAGACTTGATGGGGTGCTTGGTGCCATGGTTTAGTTGTTTAGGTGGGTTGGATTGGTTGATGGGTTGGACACGATGATCTCGAAGGTCTCTTCCAACCTGGTCTGGTCTATTCTATTCTATTCTATTCTATTCTATTCTATTCTATTCTATTCTATTCTATTCAAAACATTCTGGGCAGGATGGGTATGGATGAGGAACATAGGCTCCTACCTGAAAGAAAAAGAGTAGTCCAATATTGATGCTTTCTCCTTGGATGCATTGGCAGAGGACATAGGTTCCTAAAGCAGGCATCTGTTGAAAAGACATCAGTGATGGTTCTGCTGAGAAAATAGAGGCAGTTATTTCACCACATCAAGGATGTGTGTGCTGTTCTGCCTGGGCCATGAAAATTGTCATCTAAAGAGATCCTTAAATAAAGTCATGCACTGATATGGATCTATTTCCATTGCTGTAATAATGTACTGTGTCCACAAATGTTTTTTATTTTATCAGAGATTCCATGTGAGAGCTTCAAGAGAGCTTAAAAAGCCCAAAATGGCAGCAAAGTTGCCATATTAAGTCTTATTAGGTTCCCTCCCATTTCTCTAACAAAAATGTTTTTGACAACCTTGGAAAGTATATTGAAAACAAATGTGCTTCAGAGATTGTGGCCAGCCGCAAAGGTTAATGTCCAAGTTAAGTAGTTGCAAAAGGTAGAGTAGCTTAATGGATTGGAAATTGGCTGAAGGACAAAACAAAACAATCTTAAATATAACCATGTGGAGAACTTGACATTATGTGTTCAGTGAAGGCCCTACCTTAGTAAAGTATTGTTGTGGTTTTAAGCCCAGCCCCAGTTGAGCCCCATGGGCTGGTTCAGCTCGTTGTCCTGGCTGTGGTCCCTCCCAGTTTCTTGTGAAGAAAATTAACCCTCTTCTAGCCAAACCCGGGACAAGAATATAGTTGAAGAGTTCAGTTTAGATTAGGCAAAGGTATGCCATAAGACACTGGAAGACATTTATGTGTTTGGGTGTGTGTTTTTATTCAGAGGGTGTTGCAAAGTGCACCAGAAGGCATCTTTCAGAGAAACTACTTCCTGATGATGAGCCTGGTACTGTCATGATTCATGCAGTTCTTGGGGGAGGTATATAGACACATGCAGTTTCATAACATTTAAGCTTGGAATTGATAAGGAAAAATCCTATTACTGTGTAGAGTTAGAGTAATCCTATTAATTATATAAGTACTAATCCAATTAGTTTAGAAGTCCTCAAGACATTCCACCAACATTTTCATCAACCTCCACTGCATTGCCATTAGAGACCACCAATGTTTCATTTTAGCTTCCCAAGAGTGAGACAATTAGTGCAGTTATGGTGGTGTTCTAAATGTTATACTTTGTGAAAGCTAAAATGCCATATTTTTTTCTGTTCTTTTCAGTTTGCTGTCCATTACCATTAGGTTACTATCCATCCTGACCTGTTTCACCTTGGGTGGAGCCTCAGCTCTTGCACGGTTTGCTGATGATTCCTATCGGGGCTGTGCACTCAAATCCTGCCTGCCCAGTGCCAGGAAAGTCCCCTGTCTAGTTCAGTCTAACTTTGACCTAGCACACAGGCCTTAGCAATGCTGCCTGTGAGATGTCGCCTCAACTGTTTCCCTTAGGGTGACATTCAAGGGACACAAAGACCCACTAAGGGTAATAGCAATGGGGAGAACTGTTTTTGGTGTCCTCTTTAGTGTACCATGGATGGTTTGCAGATTATGATTTTCATCTTAGCTATGTTTCCAACGTACCCTACCTGAAATTTCTGCCTGTATGAAGCAATTCCCTGTGTACTGACTTTTTATTTAGTATTACCTTCATATATTGCCACCAAGTCTCCAAAAGGTGGTGCAAGCTTTTCTTGTTTCCTCTGTTTGTGCTGGAATGCTGTCTGCATACTTGCTGACTCTGTATATTTTGGCTTAAATCAACTTTAGGCTTAGCATTTAGCAGGGCAAAGCAATTGGTATATCTGACATCCCAAGGTTTGTTCAAGGTCAATTCAAAACCCACATCCCACATTTTCCACTTCTGTCTTGTAGATTATCCCACTCTTTCATGAAAATGGGACTGTTTTCAAATAAGATTGTGAATAATGGTAACTAAATCCTAATGTCAGCCCATGAAATACGATTATAAATGAAAATGTCAACACCCTGCTACTTTCTGTCTATACTTATTAGTGTTCTGGATGCTGAAGTGTTCTCAGAATGGCATCTGTCTTGTAATTTAAAGTAGAAAAAGAGCAGCAGTGCTCTGATTTTACCTAATGTATTATTTTGCCTTTATTATCATGTTGATTTCTGCCAGTTGTCAGTTATTTGTCAATTGCAAATACTGAAAATGAATGTCAGTGATCCAGTTAGTGTGAAGGCAAGAAGCAGCTGGTAATAAGAAAATTATTGGAATTATTGGCTGTCCACAACACCCATAAGACTCATTTAATAGAATTATAGCTGTTTATGAGGAAACTCTCAGTAATGCTTCACCCTTTTGTCAGCTGAGTATTATCTGTCTACAGGAAGGCAGAAATATCTATCATGTTGATAACAAACCTTAAGAAAAGATTATGTTCAGAAATAAGTAAGGTGGTGTGTTTTGTAACGTAGGTAATGCTAGGTACAGCCAATTGCCCTTATATCTCAGTGAATTGCTAAATCCCATATTTCAGTATTACATGCTGAGCACTGAAGCTGTAACTCAAGCATGCAGCAAAAGGATGAAAATTACCCACCACCACATTTATTTATGTGTTCTAGTTGCTTGGTTTTCTTTCTGTATTTTGTTTGAGTGATCTTTATGTCAGAACAGCCAAATTCAGGAGTTAACTAAAGAAATCTTTGCCCAAGTTATGAATTAACAGGACACACTGATTAGAATAAATGTAATTATTTTCCTACCAGCATATTTAGGACATATCATTTTTCACATTAGATATGCTCAATAGTATCTCATGGATACTTGGATTATTGAAGTGTGCATGAATGTTCAGTATCACATCTCTTTTTTGGCTTTGAGAAACTTAAGTACCCAATGAACATTTTATGGTCTGTCATATACACTTGTCATTAGGAATAATTCCATCAAGTAGAACATCAAAATGAAAAAATAAAACCAGTTCCATGTCTGATTATGTTAATTTAAATAAATATCCTTTCCCTTTCATTAATAACCAGGTTACTCCTTGTGCAGTTCCCTGACAGAAACTATATGACCTCCATAGGATATCCTTCCTTTGAACATTTTGTTGTTGGTTTTCTTTTTCCCCCAGAGAAAATGGTCCTGGAAAATGCTCACTCTGTGTGTTTTCCACATTTTTGAAAAGCACTAGAGCTACTAATTTACTTGCAATACTCTGATGTTATCCAAAGGAACAAAAGAAAATGACCAATGTGCAGGCTGAGTATTTATTCAACAGTGTTGGGCTGTTACAGAATCACAGAATCACCAAGGCTGGAAGACACTTCAAAGATCATCAAGTCCAACCTGTCACCACAGACCTCATGACTAAACCATGGCACCAAGTGCCACGTCCAATCCCCTCTTGAGCACCTCCAGGGATGGGGATTCCACCACTTCCCTGGGCAGCACATTCCAATCACTAACGACTCTCTTAGTGAAGAACGTTCTCCTCACCTCAAGCCTAAACTTCCCCCGGTGCAGCTTGAGACTGTATCCTCTTGTTCTGGTGCTGGTTGCCTGGGAGAAGAGACCAATCCCTTCCTGGCTACAGCCTCCCTTCAGGTAGTTGTAGACAGCAATAAGATTTCCCCTGAGCCTCCTGCAGGCTAAACAACTCCAGTTCCCTCAGGCTCTCCTCATAGGGCTTGTGCTTGAGGCCTCTCCCCAGACTCGTTGCCCTTCTCTGGACACGTTCAAAAGTCTCAATGTCTTCTTAAACTGAGGGGCCCAGACTGGACACAGTACTCAAGGTGTAGCCTAACCAGTGCTGAGTACAGGGGCACAATGACCTCCCTGCTCCTGCTGGCCACACTATTGTTAAAAATAGAAGTGGAAGGAGTATATTTATGTTTGCCTTTAAATCTGAAAAGATAGTGAAGATGGAACAGAGCTAGACTTGTTTATTTAGTAACAATCTGTATCTGAATCATATTCTAAGACCTAGAAAATGGACAACATTTTATGGACTTTGAATCAGGCAGATGGAGAAATTATGCTATGTAATGAGATACTTTAGGTAATTTTCTGGTTCTTGGTCTTACACTATACAACTATTTGCTTAATAATCATACATACATACAATGTAATCACATTACTTATCTTCCTACAGCTGAAGTAATTCAGCTGCATTTCTGTGGCTTCTAATTATACCACTGGAATTAGAATTTAGATATGAGAGCTGGTGGCTGGAAAGAATACTTGTCTAGCAACAGTAGAACAAACAGTAGGGAAAATTAAATTACTTACATTTTTCAGTACTGCACTACTATGGCTAAGCACTGTTTCCCAAGATTCTTATTTTAATTAAAAAAGATAAATCAGCATCATTATATACCATGATTTGTCTTTTCAAGTAAGACTAATAAAACAGTTGCTGCTCCTACTTCTATGATTATGTGCCTTAGATGAAGGCTGAAAATGACAAGCAGTTTCAGAGAATGAAACAAGTTACAGAGCATCAGAGAGAATGATAGAAGACAGGGGAGAAAAAAGTTTAATGTTTGAATTAGAAAGAAGAGTTCCATGAAGTAGAAAGGGAACTAAAATGAAAGGTAGTCCCCACATGTAGCAAACTTCAAAGAATTCAGAAGAGTTTAGAAAACAGAGCCGCTGAATTGGTAGAAGCAATTTGCGACTGTTCATTTTATTGATTCGTTGTGAAGCTGTTTCTTCCTGCTGGTACTTTGGTTTGAGGTAATTCTTCCTTACATTCTGTAAGGAAAGGCAATCTGAGGTTCTAGGAACTCCTTCCTTTTTGTGATGATGTTGATGCCTTGAATAACCAAGCACACAGCAGCTGCCAGCTCCACTGATCAGTTCCTTCTCTCGAACCAGCGCTGTGCTCAAGGTTAGATACGTTGTGACAAAGGAAAATAGCCTGTGGTGTTGAAATGCCACAAGTTTTAATGATCAGGGGAAATCCAACTATTTTGCCTTCACAGGTGAAATTTACTGAAATGGAGTTTTTTTGGCCTGAACAGCTCCAGTAATCAGGAGAAGGTTTGAGTTATCAGAAAGGGTCAGTGTTCCAACACTGCTTTCTTACACTCACACATTTAGAACACCTATAGTTTAGCTTCTACTTGTGTTGTGTATATAAGGCTCTCAAAATTATGCAGACTTTTTGCTTGAGTCTGAAACTGCAGCTTGTGGATAAGATAGATATTGTAATAATTGTGGTTACAAAATGCACAATGTGGGTACCCTATTAATATGAAATTAATTTCTAATGTCTTTTTTAAATTACCCAATAAGGCACAGAAGAGGACTTTCTTGATGCTAAACCATTCCTGATAGCTGGTTGATCCACAAAACATATTTTTCCTTATCATATACTGAGTAATCATGTCTCTAGAAACTTATTTCCTGCAGTTGGAGGAAAGAATTTTTACTTTGTACTGTGCAGTAATCCAGGAATTGTTTAAAATTATTACCCAGATGCCCATTATTTTCTGACTTGTCAATTCTTAATCTCTGTGTAAACAGGCAGATGGTCCAGAAGAGTATTATTACTTTAACAAAATAAACCTGCTCAGCTAACTGTAGTTTTAAAGAGTTTCTTTGCCATGTGTCAAAACAAAGCCAAAGAAAGCAGAGATGGTGTGTTAGATTACAGTCTCCTTATCTGCAAAGGAAGGACTCTGTAAATTGCTCACAAAGTACTATTTTATGAGATCTGTTTTCCCAAGTCTATTATTGCGCTTCAGGGATTCAGTAGTGGCAATAAAATGGCATTCTGTGTCTTCAGATTACTAAACACAAAGGTGTATCCAGTCAGCCAACCCCAGCTACAGAAAGCTCAAAGAGCTGGACACATTGCTGTTCACACTAATGGGTCTGATTGCACAGAGTGTGATCCTTGCTGCTATTGCATCAGTGTGCCATAGTGTTTTCTTTGAAAACCTTCATTACTGGCTGTGGAAGAGGGCAACTTCTAGTGTAGTGTTACCTGAAAAGAATAATCTTGGCTGTCACTAGGACTGCTACTGGAACATTCCCTCTAAGCATTTTGGTGACACTGAGAAGAAGTATTGGGATATTTCAGACGAGGCCACATGCAGAAAGTGAGGCAAATGTGCATGGCCTCAATGCATGGCCTGGGGAGATAAGGAAAAAGGAGCCCAACATACTTCTTTCACTACCCATGTGCTGTGGACAGAAGGGCAGATAAGCTTGTGAGTAAGCCAGTGAACTGTATTTCCTTGAAGATATGTTCCACCTTAGCTGCAAATCAATCTTCCCTCTGAGGTCAGCTAGCTTCCAGAAACCATGTTCACTTTTGGACTGAGGACTTTCTGGATTTCATGGCCGTATTAGGTACTATATACACTTTAAATTTGCCAGCTCCCATATCCTCCTGTTTATCCCTCATTGTGAACAAAGCAAAAAATCCATCCTGGCATTGTGCTCTGGCAAAAACTACTGAGGGTTTTACTCGACAGTTTCTACTTTGTAATTGGCCAGATTTTGGCTGAACGTCATAGTTCAGTTATTGAGTAGTCTGATAACTACTTTTCAAAGGTTTGTTTTCCTTACAAAAAGAAAAGCTGTTCTCATTTGCCCGTGACACTCAAGATGGTGAAAATTGCTGGATGCACTACTGCTTGTGCCAGCTGAAGCTATGACTCAATAATTGCACTTTTAAGTGCTCTTGAGAAATACACTTCATTTATGGTATGACATAGAATGTCTATAAAGCATAATTATAAAAAAATGTAGCATTCTTGTATCCTTCAGCTATATTACTGACGTGAAATCTGTGGAAAATATTATCATATAAAATCATATTTTAGATAGAGAGCTATCTGATTACCATCAAAAGTCTTTGCAGCAGTTTTTAATTTAGCCTTATGCATTTTTAACATGACAGCTGGAGCGCAGACTGCATATGGCATACTAATAGAGAAGGAGACTAGTAGTCACTTCTGTCTATCTGTTCTTGCAAAGAAAAGGAACAGGGAATAAACAAAAATATTTAAACTGCATACTGCTGGATAAAAGCAATATGCACTGCATGGCAAAGTGAGGCACCGTTCAGAGATTACTTCGTTATTCAATCTCCGGTTTGTTTTCCAGGGACTAGCTAGTTTGCTGTTTGTTTTCAATTAAGCTGCTGGAGTGTACATAGAGAGATCTATCATTTGTCTATCAAACAGAAAGTTGTGCTGGAAAAGCAGCTTCTCTGTAAACTCCATTTGCAGTTGCTCCTCACTTTGCAAACACGAAGTCCTCCAGAGCTGAAATTCCCTCTATTTTATCATGACATTTTGCTGCTTGTTTGTTTCTGCAAGTCTGGGTCCTATTCAGTCATTTTGAATCTAGTGTTTGAAAACAAACATGCACAAAGAGGTTAAGAGCATGAAAATAAATGTTGCATTTTGTTATTCATTCATAGTGAAAACAGAAATAAATAAGAGAAACAATGTAGAGAGCTTACTATTTTTAGAGAAAACAAGCTCAGAAGCTTAAAATAAATATGTATTCACCTCCCCCCACTCTCTCCTGATAGTCTTAGTGGAATTTTTACCTCATGGGTTTCAAACTAAATTTTAAAATGTGTAAGGTTTATAGCTGATCTGCTACGTGGTATAGTGTTGTTTTTTTCCCCCCACAGCTATTGTGATAAATAGAGTGGATTCAAAATGAGCTCTCAAAATTCAACTCCATTAAAGTTTATTGAACTTCAAAGGAATGTTAAAGACAACTCTCTCACCAGTCTAAAACTATGAGAAAAAAAAAATAGCATTCTCATTGTGCTCCTAAAGGAACAAGGAAGCTTAATGAAAAATGCTTTGTCTTAAAAACCAAAAATATTAACAAATCTTGGTCAACAAAGACTTTGGGGAGAATGAATAGTCAAGTTTCATAAATATTAACTTTCACTTGTTGTCCACATTTAACATTAATTTCGATTGGATTTCTATTGGAATGAGTTCTATTTCTATTGGATGTTGACTTGCTGGAGCGTGTCCAGAGAAGGTCAATAATGCTGGTGAGGGGTTTGGAACACAAGCCCTATGAGGAAAGACTGAGGGAGCTGGGGTTGCTTAGCCTGGAGAGGAGGAGGCTCAGGGGTGACCATATTTCTCTCTACAACTACCTGAAGGGAGGTTGTAGACAAGAGGATGTTGGTCTCTTCTCCCAGGCAGCCAGTACCAGAACAAGTGGACACATTCTCAGGCTGTGCCAGGGGAAGTTTAGGTTGGATGTTAGGAAGAAGTTCTATACAGAGAGAGTGATTGCCCATTGGAATGGGCTGTCTGGGGAGGTGGTGGAGTCGCTGTCATTGGAGGTGTTCAGGAGGAGACTTGATGGGGTGCTTGGTGCCATGGTTTATTTGTTTAGGTGAGTTCGATTGGTTGGTGAGTTGGATACGATGATCTTGAAGGTCTCTTCCAACCTGGTTTATTCTATTCTATTCCATGAAAAAGGAAAAGAGTGATTTTCAGAAACTACTTTTTTCATGCAGCATTCTGCATGGTTACAGCTCTGAGAATCACAAATATTTCCTCAAAAAGTCACTGGTTTTATACCCCGTTGCAATTATTTATTCATCACTTGTTTGGCCTCTATTAGTTTACCACTGAGCAACTGGGTCTGTTTGACACCAGCATTAGACCTGTGTTACATTCCTGGCTTCAGCACTAGCAAACTGTTCAGCTTTTTGACAAGTTTCTTCTTTATTAGTAGAAATAATGATCCTGAACTCTATTTGTAAAGTGTCTTTGGAATACACAGATGAAAAATGTTGTACAGCATTAAATATGATTTATTTTGACTTGTAATAGGGTTCTTTTGTGTCACTGTGGAAAACTAGGGGAATGTCAGATTAAATACATCTGTAATGCGACATCCTCATTTGTTAAACAAGCCAGGCTGCTGGAGCATAAATACATTAAGTATCACTGTCATTAAATGCACATCATGGCACTGTTAAGAGGGATTAAAGTAGAGCCAGAGTTTTCACTTTATTCTGAATAGCTCTTAGTAGTCCATGTGCCCTGGTCTTAAATTTCCACTGAAGAATATAAGTTAAGAGGAAATTTTCTCTTCATGGGCTCAAGTTGCCTACCTTAATGACCTCCAAATCAAATGGTGATGGTTTAGCACACGAGAAATTCAGTCAGAGGTGGAAAATTTTAACTATCTATTGACATTCTGCAGCACTTTGCTTTCTGACCTTTCATGACAGAATGAGTTCAGCCAGCAAACAAAGCATGTCAGAATCTGCTGCAGAAACTGACTGCAATTATGAGACTAGAAAAGGAAACAAATGCCTTAGGCCATATTTTTAGATTGTGGAATAGTGGGCAGATTATAGATACAGTACTTAATAGTGAGGCAACATGCAGGTACCCTTTTAAAAGGTCGTGCCTATTTGAATTGGGAGTAGTTTGGTTTGCAATGATGGCAGAATCGCGTATCTGAGGCGATGTCCATGTGTGATGTAAGGCATTACCTGTATAATATTCCTGAAATACAGAGATTCAAGAAATACTATTTCTGGAAACTGCTTTGCTGTTTGGCATATCTGAGAAGGTTTATAATGCAGTTAATATATAAAATTATGGCAATTTCCAAATTTCCATCTTTTTTCTGTGTATTTGATTCTCCAGTGGTGCCAGATGTTTGTTAATGGACACTGTCCCGCACCACATCCTCGTCTCCAAACTGGTGACACATGGGTTTGATGGGTGGACCACTAGATGGATAAGGAACTGGCTTGATGGCTGCACCCAAAGAGTGGCTGTCAATGGCTCCATGTCCCAGTGGAGGCCAGGGACAAGCGGAGTCCCTCAGGGATCAGTCCTGGGACCTGTCTTATTCAACATCTTTGTGGGTGACATGGACAGTGGCATTGAGTGCACCCTCAGCAAGTTTGCTGATGACACCAAACTGTGTGGTGCAGCAGACACGCTGGAGGGAAGGGAGGCTATCCAGAGGGACCTTGACAGGCTGGAGAGGTGGGCACAAGCCAACCTCATGAAGTTCAATAAGAGCAAGTGCAGGGTCCTGCATCTGGGTCGAGGCAATCCCAGGCACAAATCCAGGCTGGGCAGTGACTGGCTGGAAAGTAGCCCTGAGGAGAGAGACTTGGGGGTGCTGGTGGACAAAAAGCTCAACATGAGCTCTCAATGTGCACTTGCAGCCCGCAAAGCCAATCAGATCCTGGGCTGCATGAGGAGAAGTGTGGCTAGCAGGTCGAGGGAGGTGATCCTCCCCCTCTACTCAGCCCTGGTGAGACCCCACCTGGAGTACTGTGTCCAGTTCTGGAGCCCCTATTACAAGAGGGATGTGGAGGTGCTGGAACACATCCAGAGAAGGGCCACAAGGATGATCAGAGAGCTGGAGCACCTCTCCTATGAGGACAGACTGAAGGAGTTGGGGCTGTTCAGTCTGCAGAAGAGAAGGCTCCGAGGTGACCTAATTGTCGCCTTCCAGTATCTGAGGGGGGCCTACAGGAAGGCTTGGGAAGGACTTCTCAGGATATCAGGTAGTGCTAGGACTAGGGGGAATGGAATGAAGCTGGAGGTGGGGAGATTCAGGCTAGATGTGAAGAGGAGGTTCTTCACCATGAGAGTGGTGAAACCCTGGAATGTGTTGTCCAGGGAGGTGGTCGAGGCCCCATCCCTGGGGGTGTTTAAGAGCAGTCTGGCTGAGGCTCTGGCCAGCCTGATCTAGTGTGGGGTGTCCCTGCCCATGGCAGGGGGGTTGGAACTAGATGATCCTTGTGGTCCCTTCCAACCCTGAATGAAACTATGAAACTATGAAATCTGAATCACCTCATTTATAGCTTACCCCATATAATTTAAAATAGATATTGTTGTATCTTCTGATATGCTTGGGTTGGAAAGGGTTTAATTAAAATATACAATGAAGATTTGCAGAAACAAATTGCACAAATATCCTGAATCTCCATTTGTTTTCTGTTCTCCACGCTCTTCGGCCCTTTTCTAAGCCTTACAGAAACTTTAGTGAGTTTGAATTAGGCCTTTTGCTGTCCTGTTTCAAAGAGGGTGATGCAGCCACTTTTTTTTTGTCAATTGCTGTTCTTGGGAAATCAGAAACCCGAGTGAATATTCCTTTCTAACTTTAGTGCCCCTTTTGTTTGATTTGTGTTCTGAGAACAGGAAAGGGCAAAAAAATCCTTATAAGAACTGTGAGGAATGTATCAGATGAATGTTGCATCTGTCACAGTTTTTCAAGTGCTTTTTATCTTGGTGGTGGTAGAGAAATCTCATGGAAAATGATGGGGCTCTGACAGCAATTCTGTAGAAATTTTTCTATCAGGAAGTGAGAAATGTCTTCTCTGGTTTTACTGATACTGGCACAGTAGATTTGGGTCTGACTGCCGTGTGAGTAGAAGCTGAACTTTCTCTGCCATGTCTTGGGATTGCAGGACAACTGAGGTTACACATGACTGGGAGCTGCCCTGAAGGACAGTGAGATCACGTGTGCAGCTGCAGTGTCACAGAAGTTCAGTGAGGCAGAATTGTTCACCAGAATAGCTTGGACATGCAGAAGGAATTTTGGAAGAAGAAGATTCATGTACGCAAAATGATCCCTCATCTCCTTAACCTGCATCAAATATGCAATGCTTTACACAGTATTCCTCCAGGGTGTGAAAGGCAGTCTGTGGCAGGGTTTCCAGACATGACTGTCACTTTCAGCAGTCATTCCATTGGAACAGCCTCAAACTTATTCACACAGGCTTTTGCAATCTTTTGAATTGTTAAACAACACTGGTTTAATGTAACCAGCTAAAACAAATCCACACTGCTTCCTTAGTGATAGGAATAATATATGAAATACAGCAAGTGAATATGTTCAGAAGAGCTGAAATATTTTACTTCTCCCACTGCCTTTGAATGATGTTACATTCAAAGAAGTAATCTCTGAAGAAGTTAAGACTCAGGGATTTCTAATTTTTTTCCTTGGTGGTTTTTTTATTTCCTTAATAATTTGTGTTTCAGAACAGTAAATCTCTGCCATTAAGGTATTTCTGGAGGATTCTTTCACTGAAGAGATGATTTCATGTACTTGACCTTCAGTCCCATGGACAACATGCTAGAAGAGTTGACTTAATCCTCCCTAAATGCACTATTTGTGGTGTCTAATGCTTTGAATATCACCTGTCTCCCTGCTTTTCACATCATAAGAAGCTTGACAGGATGAATATATTTAGCTTTTATTTTTCAAAATGATAATATAGTTACTACCACCTACTGCAGTTATTTTTTTGGTTCAGTACCACAGTGAGGATAAACATTTTATGGCAATCAGAATGAAGGTGGAACAAGTTGCAGAACAAAGTACTTGAGGTCAGAGGACAAATTGCCTTGTCTGCTGCTTTATGGTGCAAAAGGAACCACCAGTACCTAAAGGCAGTTCCCTTCCCAGCTCCACATAGTTAAGTCCCACTAAGCTTGTGCAGATCAGTCTGCCTCCTAGGCAAGAGCTTTGAGTGCAGGTTCAATTGTTCTGGGAAATCATTTGTGTTGGAAGGCAAATGGCAGTGGACTTTTTCTGACTAGAAAGTTTGCATAGTAGATTCTCTTCACAAGGTCATTTTGTCTGCCTCTGTCTGACTCAAGTATTGTATCAAACCAGCTCAGGGGAGATTAGATGTCAGAGTTAAAGCTGAATTTCAGAGCTTGGAACACTAAGGTAGTGCATAATATTTGCTGAGGGACACTAGTGCTTTGATTATACGTCACAGGAGGGTTATGCATACTGGCAGCCTTGAGGGTTGTGCCACAATATCTTTCCCACACAGGATCTGTATTCAAAGGTTCTGTGAAGGGAAGGATGGCTCCCTAGCTGCCTGTGGACATTTGCTGATAGCTTTAAAGGTTTCCTCCCTATCCAGAGTGCAGCAGTGCCGAACAATGTATCAAATCCTCTATGAATCTCTCTCTCTTTGGAGGGAAGAGAGTATCAAGTGAAACCAAGTGAGCAGTCAGAACAGCTGAAGATTCCCTGCTAGTTCTTAATATCAAAGTATGCAGGTTTACACACACACACCCATGCTTCTCCTAAGAGCGTCTGGTGCAGAACTGCAATACTAAATAAAAATTCAAAAATCCAATGCCATTCTGCTGCAGTGCAAGGTAGATGTTCACAACTTGCTAATGTCTAGAACAAGCATCAAAGAAATTCAATAGATGAATGTATTTCTGTCATCAATATGTTGATATTGTAATGAACAGACTCCCTGTGTCCACTAGCCTCTGTAAGACAACCAACTTTACTGAAATATAACATAAGCCAAATGATAATAGCTAACAAAAATGAGTGTGTTTTGAAGTATGAAAGGATAGAAGGTGTCCTCTTGTACTGAATGGCTGCAATGCAGAGCTCAAAAGGGAAATGAAAGAATGGTTTTCTCTCAGTTTGTCTTTGGGACGCAGAAGGAAGACAGAAGGCTGTTTTACAGGTTGCTTCACTTACTGCTCACTGATCTGGGCAGTCTACACCTGTTCCCACTATTGGTGATCTCCTGAGGGATCTTGCTGGTTACAACTGCAGCCCACAGTGAAAGGCCCAGGTTCACAAAGGTGTTTGGAAGCACAGCTACCTCGGAAGGTAATTTAGCTAAAAGAAACTAAGAGTCAAAATGCTGCCGAGCTACAGTTCTTTCACTGTGGTCCAGGGCTCTTTTGTTACTGGCAGTCTGTTCTCACCTCAGCCCACTGGTTAAAACATTCTTGCTCACATGTTGAACAGCAGCGCGCTAATTAAGAGTGGAAAGCAAAGTCTGTGGAGGATTGGAAAAGGGAACTTTAAACTAGAATTCTAACTTTATAAAAGATTGTATGCACATACAAAACTTCACAGATCATTGAGTTCAGATTCCTGCCCTCTGCAGGGGAAGTCCTACAGGACTATGAGTTTGTTGTCAATTGCTCTAAATAGTCTCAGATTTTATCTAATGTTATTCACTTTCTTTATGTGTGCTGAAACAAAATCCTAGCCAAAAAAACTATCCAATAATAGCAGAGAGGTGGAATATCACAGCACTCTTATACTTATTAGTGTCACTTTTTGAATGCATATACATGGGCAAAGATAAAATATTTATAAGGTTTACTGTGATTTGGTGCGCTGATAATAATCATGTTGATATGTGATAAGGCTGGAGCAGAAAACACACATATCAGTATATACTCCACCTTCTAAAATTCTAGTTTACCTTACCTAATTACTTACTAAATACAATGCATTTACATGTGAAATATTGAGGTAGGAAATCCTGGTGACTGGAAAATCAAAAAGCAGCTCTTTCTCCACCAAAGTTGTGGCAAGACCTTCTGCAGATAAGCAGCACCTTTGTTTAGCTGTGGTGTCCTTAACCCTGGAGGATGCTGGAATACTTCACTTCTGTTCTTATGATGGTTGTGACTCACATTTATACCTTCTTGTTATCACTTTTGTGTTTTTACCATATGAGTCATTTTACATACTCTGGGTAGTGTTTCCTTTTCCTTTTTATCATGCCCTGAAAGAATTTCTAGCCAACTCTCAGGGTTACATTTCTTTTGTAATTGATCATTTGTGTTAAGATGATGAAGGCCTTTGGCATCATTCGGTGCCTTGTATTTTCAAGGTCTTTGCAATAATCTTGTGCTGATACTCTCAGAATCCCTACTTTGAGGTGTGGAAAATGTTAGCAGTCTTACTGAAATGTTAGTGGCTCTCTGCAAAGATTCAATGTGCTGTTTTAGATGATATGCCTGACTGATTCTCAGCTAGTATAAGGCAGTGCTGCTGCACTAACTGTCAGGGCACCACTGACTTGAACCAACTGAATATGTAGTCCTCCTTTCAGATACTTTTCCTGCCCATCAGATGTGAAATTTGGTTGTTTTTCTCTAAGATGTGGTCTAATTATTGCACACTTATACTGACTGAATTTAGGACACTTCTTAACAAATAATTCATTCATAATCCAATTCTCAACACAGAGTTCTTACTAATTATCTCCTATTTCTCCTGGGTTACCTACTGCACTGCAATTCTGAGATTCAGTCTGTTGCATTTTACCACTGCTTTTGTCATCCTTCTACAGTACTTTTTTTTTTTTTCCCCCCTGGGAATTATTTCATCTCCTGTTTTGGTGGGTGTACAGGGTGAGAACAGTAATATGATAGCTGTGAAGATGTGGTTTGAAGAGCACTTCCTTGTTTGGACAAGGAGTTGATGTCAGATTGTTTTATGTAAGAGGACGCAGAGTACCTAGCCAACACTGCTGTTCTCATTCAGACTAGAAAGATATGGTGTGCACTGTTGATAACCTTTTAACATTCTGGCTCTGAAGATGGTGGTTTATGCTTTCTTCTGATTAGGGATGTTCAATTATAATAGAGATCCAGTTCTGCTATGGTTAGTTGAAAAACCCTTATGTGAAAATGTTGACTTTTCTAAGCACTCTAAAATCTGCACGTTAATTTTCAAGTCACTCTAAATTACAGTGCCAGATGGAGGAACAGAGTTAAGGTTTGACTTTATTGGAACAAGGAGCTCCTTAAATATATTCCCTTCAAGTCAGTATTTTTTATAACATTCTTTCAAATTTATTTGTACATCTCTAGGCATCAAATCATGCTGTCAACCTATCTTCCACCCAATTAATTTCTTTTGCTCAATTTTAGTGTCCACTTTCCTGGAATTCTAGGCAGCTACTTGAGTGGTGGTTGTCTGGCTGAAGCTAGGCAAGACTTTGGATATTGAGCTAGAAGAAGTTAACCTCAATTCGTTTAATTGGCACAAATGTTTGTGCTTGAGACCTGACTCTGGTGCAGCTGTCCCTATTGCCATTTGGTAACTGCAAAATCAGAGCTGTCCCTGGTACCTCAGGGCTCCCAAAAGTGGCAGGCCAGTGTACCAAATAAAGTAATCCATTCCCACGTGCATTTCAACAGTAAATTACACCCATCATTCATTTGGAAAGCAAGGCAATTTGTGAAGCATGTCTTTCATCTCAGTTGCTGTGTGGGTTTGAAACTAGCCTACCTCAAAATAATGTTCCATAAGTAGAGCTTTTAGAGATTTTTCTCCTTGGTTTCTAACCTTTTGTCTTTAGTGCACTTGTCAGAGATTCAGTGTAGTTTACTGTGCTTTTAAATAGGTTTTTGCCTCAAGTCTGATGGATAGCCATCTGCAGGTCAGTTGTACTCTAGCAACTTGGCTTTTCCTTCTGTTAATGAGTACCAAAGCTGGCACTACTGTAAGATCTCCTGGGGAAAAATTAAGTTATATTTAACAACTGAATGTTCCCTACATATGTCCACAAATCCATCTGTATTGTCTCTCCTTGCACACTCTGAATTCTTCTTAATGGGTGCATGACACTGAATCTGAGAAGACTGCAAGAAGCTATGTGTAGCTCCTCACAGGCAGCTTTCCGTGATGATCTGGAGTTCTGGCATGACATGAAGCTCTGGGTCTTGTATTCCCCAGAAGTCAATGGGCTTAAGAAGCCTTCTCCAAAAGAGAGGATTGGATGCCAAATGTGCATTTACTACTGCTCTGACAGTTTCTTAATGAATGGTTTGTCAAAGTGACATCTTAATATCACTTAGCTGCAAAGCACAGCCTGTATAATGCCTGGATGTGCCAAGATTCGAGCACTGAGACAACTCGTAATCTCAGGGCTAAGGATGTACTCAAATGTTGTGTTGGCTTACTTCTGATGTCCTCTTGCTAGTCTTGGACTCAAGCAAAGGTCACTACAGAGGGTTGGAATTTGTCTTTCAATCTCTTGTTTATCTGTATGTTCTTGCATTTCATTACAGTAAATATTCCAAGTAACTCTGCCTTTTGATGAAATAATATTTGCCTTATGTGATTGTCTGAGAACACATAAATGTGTTATGTATAATCACACTTGGGAGAACATGATTTGAGTTTAAGGGAGTTATTCTTTTCCCACAGCAGAAGTATAATTCAGCAAACATTAATGTTAAATCTAGCTACCACTTTACCTCTGCTGCACCATGCAGATAATTACTTTTTGGTTAGCTTAAATTCCTTTGTAATTACAATGATGAAGTTATTCTTACTGTGTCTAGAGTACTAAGTCTTCTTTGAACTAATGGTGAATTCTGTATTTGATCCTGCATGTTGTAGCATTGAACTGCTTATGCAAATGATGTGGTTCCCTCTACAGTGATTATTAGATTTAAAAACTGTGTTACAATGAATGAATTCAGAGTTAAAGATTCCTGTCTCAAGCTTGCAATCTACGAGCTCCTTTGCCTGTACTTAAACAGAATGCCTACAACTCCAAACAAAAGGAAGTTTTGGGGAGATACTCACACTGGAGGTAGGAAGAGATGAGTTTCCATAACCAGATGGGTGTGCATGGTAATCCTAAGACATCAATTAAAATCAAACATTTGATCTTTAGGATATTAGAGACAGTTGATTGGAATATGGCTGTGTATGCCTCCATGTTATGCTACTGTGCTACTTTTGTGTACCAGTGAGCTTGGTAGGATACTGTGAATTGTCCTCCACCTGCTACAGCAGAGAGTAAAGAGCATTTGTACATCTGTTGTTAAAGCCCACAGTTTACATGAAGTGTCACCTGCTTGTGCACTGAGTTAAACGAGATGGTTTTGAGCTGTATCTGATGTATTTGAGCTGTATCTGAGCAATAGATGTTTTTTATGAGCTATTGTATGTTTTAGCTGTATCTAATTCTGCTTCTTACTTGTATCTAGCTCTTCTCAAAAGTTAGTCTTTGACAAGCTTTGCTGGAATAGTGTATTGACAAAATCCAGGGAATCTGCCTGAGTTAGTTTTATTAGTTTCCAATATCCTCAGGAGTGCCTTTGGAACAGAGAGCATCTTTTAAAATACCAATTGATATGTGAAAGCCAGAAAATATACGCTTTGAGGTCCAAAACCAGTTTATTCTCTGATAAACGGTCCTTTGGGGAAAATCAATTGCTGTGCCAGGAGAGACAGTGTAATTGCACCTTTTGAAAGGTCAAATGAAAATGAAAGGTCATACTTAAATTTATCCCTTCTCAGAGAATATTTTATGTCTAGGACTGTCTTTGTCCCATATATATATATTTATCTTCTTTTTTTTTTGGAGTATGTGTATACATAAACACATTTCTTCCCAGAAACACATTTTGTTATGGCAACCTGATGTGCATTTCCTCAGATTTAATTAGTGACATATTGAACAATACCTTCCTGTGAGGGCATAACAGGGTGACATCTCCAACAAGGCCTCCTATTTTATGCCTTAAAAGTACCTAAAACATTTTTTTTTTGAGGAAGAGAAACAAGAACCAGAAAGGAAAGTAACCTTTAAGGCAATTTGCTTTATTTTTTTCCCCCACAGAAATTACAAATAACACAAAATAAGTTCATTAACTAAGCCTAAAAGACCTAGTTTTATCTAAAATTGCTTCTGAGAACCTTTATTTGCTCTTACCACGCATTGTATTTTTCTGTGGAATTAAATTCTGATATCTCTGTCCTTTACCATCTAATAGAACATAAGGTTGTTCTTAATTGTTGCTCTAGGGGTTGGTTTGCAGATTTTCCTTTCAAATTTAAACTTTATCTGTTCCTGCAGGAAAAAAAAAATGAAACCGTGCTGGAAAAATGTGGAAACTTCACATTGCTTGGTAAAAATATCTCAATATGAGAGCTTTAGCCTTAATTTTTAAGGTCTTTAGCTTCCACTTTATACTGCAGAGAATTTTCTTCAGTACAGGGGTGGCTAGGTGAAATTAAATGGTCTGTTAAGTAGAAAGTCAGATACTAACCACAGTAGTCCCCTGTGGCCTTAAATTTATGAGTTCCTTAAAATCCATAGCACTGTGTAGTCTTTGATGAATGTTTACCACGCTCACTGCCCCCCTGGAAGTTAATCCATTGACAACTTTGTGCAGAATGGAGTGGAATGTGGTACAACTGGGGATATTCAGGCTCTTTGTAGATCTTCAATCAAAACCAACTTTTTTCTTTTATTTTTCAACTTTTTTTTTCTTTTTCATTATATTTTCTTTTTCATTATATTTTCCCTTTCCTTTCCTTTCCTTTCCTTTTCTTTCCTTTCCTTTCCTTTCCTTTCCTTTCCTTTCCTTTCCTTTCCTTTCCTTTCCTTTCCTTTCCTTTCCTTTCCTTTCCTTTCCTTTCCTTTCCTTTCCTTTCCTTTCCTTTCCTTTCCTTTCCTTTCCTTTCCTTTCCTTTCCTTTCCTTTCCTTTCCTTTCCTTTCCTTTCCTTTCCTTTCCTCCTTTCCTTCTTTCCTCCCCTTTCCTCCCCTTTCCTCCCCTTTCCTCCCCTTTCCTCCCCTTTCCTCCCCTTTCCTCCCTTTCCTCCCCTTTCCTCCCCTTTCCTCCCCTTTCCTCCCCTTTCCTCCCCTTTCCTCCCCTTTCCTCCCCTTTCCTCCCCTTTCCTCCCCTTTCCTCCCCTTTCCTCCCCTTTCCTCCCCTTTCCTCCCCTTTCCTCCCCTTTCCTCCCCTTTCCTTCCTCCCCTTTCCTCTTTCCTCCCCCTTTCCTTTCCTCCCCTTTCCTTTCCTCCCCTTTCCTTTCCTCCCCTTTCCTTTCCTCCCCTTTCCTTTCCTCCCCTTTCCTTTCCTCCCCTTTCCTTTCCTCCCCTTTCCTTCCTCCCCTTTCCTTTCCTCCCCTTTCCTTTCCTCCCCTTTCCTTTCCTCCCCTTTCCTTTCCTCCCCTTTCCTTTCCTCCCCTTTCCTTTCCTCCCCTTTCCTTTCCTCCCCTTTCCTTTCCTCCCCTTTCCTTTCCTCCCCTTTCCTTTCCTCCCCTTTCCTTTCCTCCCCTTTCCTTTCCTCCCCTTTCCTTTCCTCCCCTTTCCTTTCCTCCCCTTTCCTTTCCTCCCCTTTCCTTTCCTCCCCTTTCCTTTCCTCCCCTTTCCTTTCCTCCCCTTTCCTTTCCTCCCCTTTCCTTTCCTCCCCTTTCCTTTCCTCCCCTTTCCTTTCCTCCCCTTTCCTTTCCTCCCCTTTCCTTTCCTCCCCTTTCCTTTCCTCCCCTTTCCTTTCCTCCCCTTTCCTTTCCTCCCCTTTCCTTTCCTCCCCTTTCCTTTCCTCCCCTTTCCTTTCCTCCCCTTTCCTTTCCTCCCCTTTCCTTTCCTCCCCTTTCCTTTCCTCCCCTTCCCCTTCCCCTTCCCCTTGTTTTTTCCCTAGGCTGTCAATTTCTCAATTTTAGGTGGCTTCTGAGAGCTTATATGTTTCATGCATAAAATCCTGCTAACTGTATCGATGTGACCTGCCACTTGTTTACTTCCTTGTTTTTACTAAGGGGTATCTCATACGTTAGAGGTCGGCGTCAACTAGATTTATGCAAACTTTGCCCTCAGTGCCAGTGGGACTAACACTGGATTGAAGTCTAAAATATGTGTATTGGTATGTGTTTTTCTTGACAGAGTTACTGTTGGTGCTTGGGAAGACCACAGACATGTTTTGAAGACAGTGTGTGGTTCATAGGTGAGGCATGACACTTTTGAATGTTAGTTTTAGGGGCTCATTTCTTATGGCGCCTCCTTGTAACTACTCATCTGCACTGATTCTCAGACAGGATTGCAGAGTGATTTAGATCTTGTTTTCTGGTGGTTTTCTTCCCCTCATTTGTCACTGTGCACCAGGATGGGCTGGTCTAGAAAAGACCCCATAGAGGTGCCTGTTAAATTGTACGATCCTGAGAAGAAGTTTGGGGTAGTGAAAGAGATTCTGTTCCAGAATGCTAAATTGCAGTTGAGAAGTTTAAAACTTGCTCCATGAGTCTTCTTCTCAAACTTTGGAACAGAAAAGGTGCTGAGCTTTTAGCAAAATCAGCAGACCCTCTTTTTTCTCCCCTGACTCTGTAGGTGGGTAGAGTGTCACAGGAGCAACGCTGACGTGGCAGGAAACTGAGAGTTTGGCAGGAAACTGAGAGTTTAACAGGAACATAAGGCTGATTTCTTTTATTGCTAGATGATTTTATTTAACACAAATATTCCCTGACTAATCAGGAGAAGATTAAGGCTTCCTAGATCACTGAAAAGTTTTGTCACCATCACTATTTGTAAAATCTAACTGGATGTAATTTTACAAAGAAATCTTTTATTTTTTTTTTTTTTTCCTTCTTGTAAAAAAGAAGCAATAAAGAACTCATCAACTAATCCAGCTAACACTTCATATTTCACTCCTAGACTGCTCTAGTAATCAGTTATCAAGCCATGTTTCAACCTCATGTAACCTAACCCCTGGGCAAAGAGAAATAATCCATTTCAATTTCAAAATCCTCTTGAAAGTAAGTGAACTTGATCCAAAGACTAGTGAAATAATTAAAAAGGCTTCCTTTAGCCTCACTGTAGGTTTCAGATTAGGCAGGTTTTTTTTGGTGAGAAATAAGGTATTTAATCTAATGAATGACTACCCTTTTTCTCTTTTTTACAGCACAGAATGCAAGATAGAACTGAAATAATTTAATAGCAATTCCTAAAGAGTGTCAGAGGTCAAGGTTCTCAGAGTTTTTGCTGGGCCAGATTTTCCCTGGACAAATTTCAAAGCCCTATTATTTGTAATCCTTTTGCAAATATCCACAAGCAGGCTATGCAATGTCACCTTTTTAATTTCCTCCAGCTGAGCTGCCTACTGCCTTTGCTCTCTTGTAGTAGCAATCAGAATTGCTAAGTGCAAGGTAAAGGTGGATATTAAAAAGCTGACCTGTGGCCAAGCTGAAGTAGCATAGCACTTTGGGGAAATAGTACATGTGGACACTTCAGATGTACATTAACCACACAAGGGGAAACAGCTACAGATGTTAAGAGGTTAATTGCTATTAAGTGAAACAAACTGGCAAAGATGTCGTCAATTTAACCTACCTGACTATGTCTTATGAGCAAGTGAAACCACGGGTAATGATTATGGACAATAATTAAGCTTATAATCAGTTGTGGTAAACAATATGCTAATTATTTTAATTATTACATTTAGCCCAATGGTATTAATTAGATACTTTAAAAAAGTCACTCTTATCACACCTTATCACGTGGAGAGTCACAGTTTTGTGAATAAAAATATAAGTCAACTAAATTGTAAGTTCTCCTTCGGTACTCTGGCCAAGCTAATAGTATGGCAACATATATCCTGTTTCATGAAAGAGGGACCCAGAAGCTAAGCCAGATCCACAGGAGACTTTGGCAGAGTCAGTGTATTTCATTTCAAAGACATGATCTTATGCACTATAGCATAACTGACTCTGCAGATGCCTGAAGCAACCTCCATTAAGTTCCTAATAAGTCTATGGTCATACTGAGAACTACTTCATGTTTCTTGGTGGTGATTGGCCAGAAATTCAGTCTGTGTCCTACTTAAATCCTCATGGAGGCTTGCTGGTGGAGGTTCTCAGACTACATCTAGCAAAGAATCATGATAAACTTGAGGTCCAACTGCTCTTTCTATAATTTGCACCCTATGGAAGAATTGCTAACCTCACTCCATATACTGGTGTGAGGGATAGAGACTTTGTCCAGGAAATGGGGGATTGGAATTCATTTATTTTTTTCATTGTCTGTCAAGAGGACTTAAAACATTGACTTCCCAGAATAGAACAGTATTTAGTAAGGATTAAATGGCATTTTCAAAGAAAACTGCCCATAGGGAAGGGTAGTCAGAGCTTCCAAGGATAAAGTAGGTTTTCTTGTAGCACTCACTGAAGGATTTCTTCTCCTGTCTCTTACTTCCTGTGGAATCACTTCTGTCAAGAGCCTTTTTCTATTTGCTAGATTCCAGCAGCTTCCAACTTTAGGATTTTGCATGTTGTTCAGGGAATTTAACTCTCTACATAAAAGATACCTCAGAATTTACTGCACCTTCCTCTAAATGCCTATAACAGAAATAAGGCTACGACTGGCTCAGGTGACTAGAGCCATTGCTAGATCTAGTCCACAGCAATGGGTAAAGTGGAAATTTTCTTAGCAAAGATATCAGATTGCTACATACATAGTACAGATCCTAATGTTTACAAGGAGCTAAAATGATCCAGGCATGCTAACCCCCTGTTGATTCTAGCCCAAAACTCCCTCCAGTTGATTTCACAATATCTATTTTAGAAATTACTTAGCAAAGCTCTGCTCTTACTCTGCATCCATCCCTTCTATAAGCCATAAGAGTTAGCTGACCTTTTCCATTCATAGGTGGCAGGCATCCAGCCATCCATCTCAGATGCATAGTTTGTTTTATGTGACATGGGTAAATGCATGCTGTGAGAATCTTAATCTCAGAGGATGGATCTGTACTAACTGTTGTCTCAACAAAAGCTTAGCAAGGACTAGAGATTTATCACTGGACAGCATTGCTGACTTCATTAGGAAAGATGCATGAACCTGTTAGAAACTTGTAATCTATATGCACAGAACCCATGGCTCTAGCAATTACTTTGCTATGTGGCAGAACTTGAGAATATCGTCATCATGAACTGTATTTGACTGAAAGACTCAGGGTGCCTTAGGTGGTTCTGAAAAGTAAAGCATAGAAAGAAACTTCTTTAGAGAAGCCAACAATAAGAGTGTTTCTTTGCCCAAATCATAATTCCCCTAATACACTCCCAGATCTTCACATGTGGGTCCTTAACTTCAGGCCGTTCCATGCCTGTTGGCGTAATGAAACATGGATAGTGTTTGATGTTACCGGCCTGAAGTATACTGTGCAGACAGACTTTCCTTTTGGCTAGACATCCTCCATTAAATATAAAGCTTTTTGACATGTCCATACTGTATTTTACAACTATTTCATCACTTTGTTGAACAGACCTCTGGAACACAATTCTCAAAGTTCTGTTTCCTGTCAGCCAGTGAAATCACCTAACTGACTGATAATTTGAGATATTGTACCACCTCTATTTCCCCCTCATCAAGTTTTTATTCAGTTAGGCTCCACTTACATATTTCTGACTAATTGAACAGGGTATCTTAATAGTTGAAATTCTGCAGAGCTCAAGGTGTAATTTAGGCCCGGGAAAAGGCTGCTTTATCTCAATTTGTGATTCATTAAAACACAGGAATTTTGAAATCTTACTTAATATCCCCTTTCAATCTTTGCATCAGATACCACAAAATTAATCAGAGGATTTATTTTTTTCATATTCTTAATAAGTCTGTAGAGAGAGATTCAAAGTGGTGCAACTGTGTGCTAAGTCACTATGATCCATTCTAGACTCCCACAACAGAAGAGAGGATGAGAGACAATAATTACACTAATTGATGTGAATGTTTCATTTCTGTGGAGTGAGGCTTTACAGTCAGTGGAGCTCCAGCAGTCCCTGGGAAAAGGAGATCCTCTGTATTGTTTCTTCTGTGTCTTCAAGTCTTGATTCTTGTACTTCTGTTTGCTTTGCCAAGATTCTGACATAAGTACCTTGGACATTTTATGCTGAAGCTGAAAGCAACGAAGAACTGATGGAAATTTATGAAAGGAAATGCAAAACAACTGAAAAATATTGCTATGTCACGTTGATCTCACAGGTGGGGGAGGAAAGAGAACAAAGCTGTTAAACTCAACAAATAAAACTGGCCTATCCACTCTGCAAGGTAGTCAGCACTGCAAAACCTAATGAAACATTTGCCTCAAGTGAAGAATTCCAGAAAGAGATCACTATTGTTAGTGGAGGAACTTCCAGGAAGGTTGCAAGTTATTTACCCCAGAATTTTCAAAGGTAAGAGATTCTTGTTGACTCTAGTGGAAGTTGAGCTGTGTGCCCTTTGTGCGCTGTCACTCATATTGCTGAAAGAGCAGTCAGGATCCCAAGTCCTATGAGGTAGTCCAACAAGCCACACATGTACAAGTTAACTCATCTGTTCGTGACCATGTGAAAATGGGAACTGGCAGAATGAAAGAACCAAACAGGCAAGGTGTTTCATCTGAGGAACAGATATTGCATTGCTGTGTTTTGCTGCTCAGCATGTAAATCAACTCTTTAATTCCTTTATGCCTTGGGTGTCCTTGTTGATAAAGATTTGTCATTCACAAAATTATACTAATCTATGCTAGTAAAATATTCCTTTTGAGTACTGTATGCTGTAATTCAGTGTTTCCATTTAATTTAGCAGATGGAATAATAGAATAATTTCTACTGTGATGTCTTCCAGTTGTCCTCTGGTGAAATCCAAAGTGTCATGCTGAGGGGCAGAATATGAAAGGTAATATTCAGACAGACACATCTCAGGAGACTGTAGACAAAACTGTTTCAGATGGAGAATACTTGCTTCCCAGACTTACAACCTCAAAACATAACTGTGTTTCACAATGAATAAACCAGTCATTTCTATTTTTGATTCATTGCTGTACAGAAATAATTTTTTTAGAATATTGATCTTTCTAGGTAAAAGGAAGATATCACTTCAACCTTCAGTCTCAAGCTGTGCTAGGGGAAGCTTAAGCTTGAGGCGAGGAGAAAGTTCTTCACTGAGAGAGTCATTAGCCATTGGAATGGGCTGCCCAGGGAGGTGGTGGAGTCACCATCCCTGGAGGTGTTCAAGAGGGGATTGGCACTAAGTGCCACGATTTAGTAGTCATGAGGTCTGTGGTGACAGGTTGGACTTGATGATCTTTGAGGTCTTATCCAAGCTTGGCGATTCTGTGATTCAGTGTGTTGTGTGTGTTTGTATATAGGCATGCATGAATGCTCTCTCTCTCCCTCCACCCCTCCCACATCCACAGACACAATGTGATTGCTCAGCCCTTGAAGAAAATACAGATCAGCCACTTTGATACGTGATCTGGGGTGACTTTGGAAAAGGAAATAGAAAGTTCATGCCATTATATAAGAGAAAAATAATATTTTAATTATTATTTTAGGAGCAGGACAACATCACTGCTGCTATTATTACAGAATGAAGGCCACATGACAAGGTGTTGGAGATGTAGCTTTGGAGGTAGGGGGCCATTGCTTGTCTAGAGATGAGATTATACATCCCACATGACAGGCATTTCACATTGCTGAAATGTGTATCATCACCACAAATTACATCAATAAAATGAGCCTGGTTTACAGGATTCCTGGAAGCAAGAAAAAGTGGATTATTTGACTAAGCTAAATTTCTCTTTTCTAATTGATTTCATGGAGTGTTTGTGTGTGTTTATTATTATTTTAAAACCATTTTTGAAAGATCCATGCTGAAATCTGAGCAGAGTAGTTATCCTTGTGTCTTTTCTTTTAGAAAATGAAATAGCTCTGCAATCTCATAAGTGGCACTGTGACTGAGAGATCCCATGTAGCTTCAGAAGGTACCAAAAAAGACAGAAGCAGGTGCAAGAGAGGGGAACTATTCCTCTATCTGGTGTGCAGAAGGTATTTCAAGTACCCATCTGCAGAGGCTGGTCTCTCTTTACCAAAACCACAAGAAAAAGTAGCTTCAGAAGGTACCAAAAAAGACAAGCAGGTGCAAGAGAGGGGAACTATTCCTCTATCCGGTGTGCAGAAGGTACCTCAAGTACCCATCTGCAGAGACTGGTCTCTCTTTACCAAAATCTGAGGCAAAAGTGCAGTTTATGCCCTACTTTGAATATTCTCAGAGCTTTCACAGTTACAGAGTGGGTGCAAAAGAGGTGAGGAAGGAATGTAAAAACTTTCCTTTATTTGCTCCTGGTGTAGGAACTTTCTGCTATGAATTTTCACTAGGATTCATGCAACCAAACAGAATCATTTTTATCACCAGGTTCTCCATTTGATTTTGTGTATGAAGAGTCAAAGCTTTTTTCCTAATGTTCAAGAGAGATGTGTAGAATTCTTTTCTTTCTATTTATTCTTTCACTTTGAACTTTTATAATCAAAAGCAGAAAAGAGAGACAAGTGCATAGAAGATGCATTACACAGAGGATCAGAAGGATATAAAATTTGGAATAAATCTTTAGCCAAGAATTATTTCAAACCAATAGTGCATAGC
The DNA here is from genome assembly GCF_026170545.1 of Melanerpes formicivorus. Lineage (NCBI taxonomy): Eukaryota > Metazoa > Chordata > Aves > Piciformes > Picidae > Melanerpes > Melanerpes formicivorus. The sequence continues at coordinate 460,033 of NW_027142389.1, read as the reverse complement.
AGGTACAGCTGACTAAAAAGAGGTTGCTTGTAAAGGGGAATGCATGTGACCCCATTTTGGGTCCAAACCTTCACAAAAGCATGCTGGAAGAAATGCTGCCAACCAGCCAAGGTAATTGATACTCACATGTTGTACAAAAGGACAGATACCAGAGATTTGGAGGAAAATTTTTTCCTAGGCACAAATAGAAGCAGAAAATATAAACTGTAAAAGGTGTATTGAATGAAGTATTCACTGTGGAGTAATTGTCCAATGCTATTGTGACTGCTGGTTGTCTTTGTTACTTCAGGCTATTTCTGTTATGCCTGCAGACACATATAGACATTCTCTATAGCACTGGTAAAATTGCTATCACATGAAGCTTTCACTGACGAAGTCTAAATGTCAACAATTGAAGCACATAGAGTTGATTTTCAGTTTTGAAGTTTGAAAAAGACAACCAGATCAACAAAGCAACCAAGAGAGATGCAGACATGTAGTCAAGATTCAAAAGGGAGAAAGATTTGTGAACACTTATGAAATGGTGAGGTTATGCTTAGACTTCTGTGTTTTCACAATATACACTTTGAATGTCTCCATAAATTTGATTCTACCCTTACAGAATAGGTAGCTAAAAGAGATTTACACCAGAAGTGCTGGATTTATGCTTAGGAATGGCTGAACCCAGAAGCACTGAAAGATTTGTGGTTTTAATTTGACTGGAATGTTTATGTCAGTTGCTATCACTACAATTAATGTTTGTGCAGTGTGAGCTTCAGCATGAACAAGAATGAAGAACATTGTTTATTGAGGCTATCTAAAAGCCATTATTGCAGAGTAGGTGGGAAATAACAGTGGTTACCTCTCATAGAGAACTTCTGTTGCTGTGCAACCATGTAGTGGGACAAGGTCTTTCCCTGAATTTGTTTTCTTGAGCATAAGCAGCAGCACAAAGGTACAAGGGAATAGTTGCAAGAATGGGGGAATGAATGGGCTGGGACCTCAGCTCTACTTCTGCCACACCCCTGATGAGTGAAACCACCTCTTTCTTTACTGCTCTTCCCTTTCAAACAAGACACTTAGTGGGTTTGCATGAAGACAGGAAAAGATGCATGTCAGCTCCATGCTATGGAAAGAGACACCCAGAAGTATTAGATGCATATGGTACATGCTGTGCATCTGGATGTGATCCTTGTTTCAATTCCATTGTATGCAAAATAGATTGAACTTAAATTTAACCACAATAGAATGGGTACAAAATAGCAGAGTTTTCACTCTGCTAATCTGAGTTTAGTTAACTGGTCTGTTGTGTTCCCTCAGCCTCTGGTACTCAGATGGTTTATTTTAGCTTTTGGATATTCAGTATCCTTCAGTGACACGCAGTGATTTTCCTCTAGTTACCTGTTATGAACTGGACAACAGTGATGACAACAGTGATTGTAGCAAGCTGCCTTTGGACTGAAGCTGAAATGAGGTTGTTCAAATGGTCGGGTTGTACATCCTGTAAAAGGTTCAGCAATTGAAGTGGGGACTGGAGCATTTCAGAGGGTGAAGGCTTCTGTGAATGCAAATTATCACCCTGCTATTCACTACCAAGTAAAATTAATGTCTTGCAACAAATTTTAGCTAATTTTAAGACACAGATGTAGTCTTATCTGAATTACTTTTACTGACTATACCACAGCAGGCTTACTGATTCTTTATTACCATTCAACCAATTAATATGCAGGAATTATCACAAATTAGAGAGATACAAGAGACTGACCTTGCTGCTATTCACAGAGCAATCTCTATTTAAGCAATGTCATAAGAGTTTCTTCTGGGGTTGGACTACTGTATGTCAGTTGCAGGAATGTGGAATTCAAAGGTAGCTACTCTGAGCTGTGTATAATACCTAGCCTTTGTGAAATGTGCTTTTTAGTGGGGCAACCATTGGTGAATTTGCAGGAACTGATGCAGTATTTTTCTATTTAAAATGTAATGGCCAGCAGACAATGTAACTTTGTAGAAAAAGCACTGAACTGGATGATGGGATAAACACTTGGATTCAGTTCAAAGACCTGTCTTGAATATATATGGTGAATTTAGGCAAGAGATCATGTCCTTAATATGTCTTAGTTTGCACATGCCAACTTTAAAGAGCCTAGAGAAACACTGAACTACGTAAGAGGTAGTTAAGTTGTGTATTTGGAATAAGGCAAAGGCTTGAGTTACAGATTCTTTTCCCTTCAATTCCAGGGTCAGAGCTTTTTCTTCTGGTGGTTAGCATGTAAAAATATATTTACATTTTTTTAACCTTCAGCTTAATATTCAGTTTTCTTATTTTATTAATTATTTTAATTATTTTTCTGTCTATAAAGGGGAATGCTCTGCTTTAAATAGAGGTGAAGCCTAGAGATAAAGTCTCAGAGGTGAGTGATTAGATGCTTTGAATTTCTCAGATGTATACTGTCCTTTAGGAGTACATACTGTATACTGCCCTTTAGGAGTACATACTGTCTCAATGATGCCAAAGCATACTATGAATGTTTTTTCCTCCTCACAGATGAAGTCTTGCATGCAAAGTTCTGAAGCCAGTATGCAATCAAGAAGTATGATTTAGCTGTAATTCTTTCAGGCTTCAGCTCTTTGTCAGAAAAAATAATATGGTGCTTGCCTTTGGTACATTTAATACCTTAATGCATTTACAACTACCTAAGAATATTCAGTGTTCCATGGTGACACCAGTTTGTATCTACCGATGCATTCCACCTGAGCAATTAGAATCAGTAATTTGAAATGTCACTAGTGGGTGGATTAGTAGGCATTAAAGAAGAGTTCATCTCCTTGCAGATGTGAGAATTTAAGAAGGAAATGTTATATATGCTTATCCTGTTCTTGTCTTCTTTCCTTGCCACTGTTGGAAGCAAGGTGTTGAGCTAAACTGTGCTGCAACCTAGCACTGCCACTCTCAGTTACATTGTTATGTTCCAGGTGTGACAGCCATGTATTTATGCTGCTTGTTAACATTGATTTGGTAGCCCACCGACTGCACAGTACAGTTCTGTATCTGAACTAATGAGCCATGCTAAATTCAGTGGGCAGAGAGCCACACTGATGTGGCTGCAGTTTTCAGACTGAAGCTGGGTCATGATCCACCAGATTGAGCACTGGCAGAGCTATCGTGCGATTGTCTGCATCCATCCATTTGCTTTGTTTGTCTCTTGGCAAACTGAGGGAGGCAGTACTGGAACAGCAATGCTTGGTTTACATTCAGAAGGTTCTTTTTCTAAACATGATACATTGGAAATGCTTATTTCCTCTCTCTCCTCTCTTCCAAAAGAGGGGGGGAAAACCACCCGAAAACAAAGGGGAAAAAAAAAAGAGGCAACAAAGGAATAAAGAATTCAGAATCCTGAAAATCATGTAAGTACATCAAGCTGCCTGAGTTCTATCCATCAGATGTCTGAGATGCCAGATCTCTATAAAAGTCCCATAAACCATTACATTACAATAATGAGAGAGTTGTTTATGATGGTCTTAGGGTATAAATGGGGTGCAAATCAAGGTACAAATTAGCATGTAATGTGGTTGCAAATGGCTGGTCATCTTTTGGCACATAAACGGTTCATCAGTTTCAATGGTTTTGTCTTTCTGTTTGAGGCCTCACAACAATTCATGGTCTCAAAAGAAATGTGTCTGTGCTTCTGTAAAAATAATAGCTGGTCCAAGATGAAATCATCATATCTTTTGTTATTTTCAGGGTGGACAGGGGTCTCTTCTGTCTCACTGTCCATATGCCAACAGGTAGCCCCTGTAAGAAGTGCTTCTGTCAGTATCCTGAACTCTACTGAAAGAATCCATTATAAAGATAAGAAATTTCACCCTTTTTTCCCCATTTATTTTTTGCTGTAATTAAAAACATTACAAAAATTTGTGATTATAAATTACAGCAGAAATTAATAGAACTTGCACTGCCTCATAAAACAGCTTAGAGTCATATTTAGTTTTTAAGGAGAAAGCATTGCTAATATTTTAAGGACATTAAAAATGTTTGTGCACTCTGAGCTTCTCTTCACAAAACTTGATATCAGCCTTTTTCATCTAAACCAGTTCTCTGGGGTACTAGCCTTGCAGAGCAATTTGCATAAGCCACACCAGTGTATTTTGAATCCTGGGAATAGAATTTGGTAGTTTTTGCTGTAGAGTGAGCTAAGTATAGTCGCTGTCCACTAGAATCAACACTGTCCACTAGAATCAGCCATGGAAATATTAGTATTTTATAGGAGTTTTCAAGAAACAAATGAAACACCAAGAACCTGAATTTGCACCCAGCCTTGATAGAGACAGGGCACCTAAATTTATGTGGACCGAGCCTGAACACTTTCCTAATATTCTGCACCCACTTTTGACATAATCTGACAGCATGAGTGAGGCCTGCTAACGACACATGATGATCATGCATCATCTCACCATATTGCTGTATGTGGGTGAAAAGATAGGCGCAATGAAATAGAACACCAAGTGATTGGTGTGAACTAAACTTGCTACCACAAAGCAATGTCCTGTAAACCTAGGTGATCGAGGAATCATCACTGGGGAAAGTTCAGCTCTGTTTAACTGCACTGATTCCTATGATATTTTCAAGAAATATGAATACTGGGAGGTCTGAGCCACATTTGCTTGTCTCTGAGATTTGGATCACTGAATGCTCTAGCCATGATTTAGGTTTTTTTTCCTAATTCAAGTTTTTTGGGATAGTTGCATGCTTTTCTTAAGTCATCCTTATTATACAGAAAATGTATGCAGGTCATGAATGCAGATCATTATTAAGTGAAGGGCTAGAAAAAGGAACTTTATCTCTAAGAAATTACTATGGAGAGTTTTTTCTCAAGGAAAATTCCCCTTTTCACAAGAAGAATTAATTATTGCGATTATGCTGCCAGGAATCTGACTGCTACAGGGTTTTCATGTGGAATGGGAAAATTGTCAAATAGAGAAGCAAAATGCCTCTAATTTCACTCTTACATAGAATAACTGATGACTTCCAAGGTGCTGTAGAATGATTGGCTTCATAGTATGGCTGTAAAGTAGAAAGGCTTTTATCCAATCAAGGACACAGTGACATTGACAAATCTACCAGCACAGGCTACCACGCAGCTCATGGAATAAACACATTAAGGGAAAAAAAAAACCTGTCCAAAAGAAAAGACCATGTGGTGGAATTACCCTAAAGGACTTAAATATAGTGTTCTACCAGATGGACTGCATGAGAAACACCATCTGATTAGAACAATGTGTGCTTTTCTATACAACTCTTGCTGCGCAACAACTTCTCCATGCTGGAATGTTTTTATACGTGCCCCACTAGCATAGTTAGGAAAATCCTTCCTCTCTTTCTTTCTTCAAAGCTCACCACTTTGAAAATCTTAGGGAGGATTTATTTAAAGTTAACATAGTTGAAACAGATGGGGAAAGAAAAATCAGCCACTGAAGTATACTGGTTTGTTTTGTTCTTTCCCCCCCAGTGATTAGTGTCACTGTCAGATACAATCAAATTTCTCAGATATAAATATTGGCATTCTTCAGGCTTCACTCTGTCTTCCAAAGCCCACTGGGCAAACAGTAGAGATTGATTATAGTCTACTTCAAGGCAGTCTGAGAGCTTTCTTCATAAAAGTTCAAATCTCTGCCCAAAAGCAGAGTGTGGACTACTCAAAATTCTTTCTGAGGTATTATAACAAATACATTCAAATTGAAGTGTTGAAAGTTTCAGTCTACTGATATTTGAAAGTATTCAACACTACAGCAAAGTGCAGAAAATTGCATAGCTGTACTCATCATTACATTTGACACTGCCTAAATTGGACTAAATGATCTGGATTTTAATCCAATCTTTTCAAGCTCCTGAAACTTCTCATCCAAACATGAGAGTGTTTATCCTGCATATTTTTTTCCTCCTTTGTAATGGTCTTCATTGTGTTTGTTTGCATTCTGCTTTTTGCCTGGTGTAAAGTCCCTTTTAAGTATTATAATTCATTTCAACAAGGCATGAAAACAGCAGTAAGAAATAGGTGTTTGTTTTGTGCTGTCTGTTTGTAAAAGTCTTAATCCTTTATAGAAAACTATCAGTGAAATCAATAGAAGCCCTTGGTCTGCAGACCCTTGTGGATTTTTTGAAGTCTTTTGTGTTTTAAGGACTAAAATGTTGTTGTCTGGTTTTTGGATGTCCGTGGGCGTTCAAAGCTGTCCTGTGTTCTCTGGTCCAGCAGCCACTGACCTCTGAACCTCCAGTTTCCTGCATTTGGTGTCAGTCAGAGCAGTCTTCTGAAGTGCTCCCCCCATGAAGAGTGAGACTGCTTGTACTTTGGACAGCCCAGCAGGTGCTGGCTAGTGTAGAGGTCACAGGACTACTGCAGGCCCTGTGGTTTGCAGGAAGTATGGGTTACAGCCCCCTGATGATCTACAGGTGGTTAGGATTGCTCTGATTTAATGCTTTTGGTTGAGTTTGGTTTTAAATGTTTTGATGTTAGATTGCTTCTTTTAATTAAAACATTTGCACAATGAGGAAAATTCACCTTTTGCACCATCAGGGACTCTAAAAGTAAATATGTATTAATCTTCCCCTGTGAGAGGAACTGTACAACTAATATTCCAAGAGCCAGGGCTGCATACAGGAGTCAAAGGCAAGAACCTCTGCACTAGTCAATTTCAATACAAATAACTGTTCTGCAGGAGGGTTTTTTTTAACTGCAAGAACTGGAGAGGGTTTTGCTCAGCAGGAGGTTGTGGTGGTGAGCTATTGGGGAGCAGAGGGCATAGCTAATACACTCTGTTGCAGAGGAAAGTGAAAACAATCCTAAGCTTATATACGTGCCTCCAAGTCTGCAGCTGGGCCACCGTTGCTTTGGTTGTCATTGCCACACTGTAATACCTTTTCTTTTGGGAAGAAAATATTTTTGAGTATGATTTCAACTTTCTTTTAACTGTGGAATATAGTCATGTGCAGTCTGGATCCATACAGAGTCATAATACACAATCTGTATTTGATCCTTCATGAATAGGCTCAGAGCTGAAGAATTAATTCTATGAATGCCCATTTCTACAACCTTTACATATTGTCTCAAAAGAAGGAAATGGGTAAAGGGTGATTGCTGAGCTGAATTCAAGCTTCTGATCATAGATAGGGCATTCAGGACTTCAACACTTGGATGAATTGAGATACCTGGGACTTGGAAAATGGGTGCTTGATTCATGCTGGAGTTAGTGGTGGAAGCTCATTTGGTGAAGACTTTGTATTAGTAGACCTGAATGTGAAAACCATAAGCTCTGTCCATGGAAGCTGAAATTTATGACAGGCTTTTCTGGATTTGAAGTTGAGGTATAGAGTATGTGTGTGTTTTGCATATAGAAGTGCAAGACTTTAATTACCTCTTTCATTCTAATCCTGTATATGCACACCCCTAAACTGAAAGGAGTGGTAAGCATTTGTCATCTCTGACAAGCATGGGAGACAGCAGGTGTAAGGTACACTGGTACAATTCCAGTGAAGAGAAACATGCAAGTCTAAACCAGTGAAAAATATATATATGGTATTCCACAGACAACCCTACTGTGCTTTAATGTAAAGTGAGAATAATTTCTTTCTGTCTTTATAAGTATTCTGAGTACTTTCTCAAAACCAATATCATGACAAACATTCTGGACAGTGTTTTCTTTTGCCTGGTTGTAAGACAAAAAAATCACAAAGTGACTTGAATATATATTTCATCCAGGTTTTCTGATCTAGAGACGAGGAAAGCTTGCTACACAAATTAAAGGAACTTACAGCAGTGTGGTATTATATACAAGAATTCACTTCTATAGTCATCAGTTCTTAGGTGTTCAAGAGGGGATTGGATGTGGCACTTGGTGCCATGGTTTAGTCATGAGGTCTGTAGTGACAGGTTGGACTTGATGATCTTTGAGGTCTCTTCCAACTTTGGTGACTCTGTGATTCTTGCATCTAGGTTGCACTGCTGTAACAAGGCTGCTTTTGAGAATACTTTGGAAGCTACATTCTGAATTCTGAATTCTTTCCTTCCTTATGAATTCCTCCTTACCTTCCAAATTCCTAGTTCCTTCCTTCTGAATTCCTTCTTAATTTCCTCTTTCCTTCCCCTTTTAAAAATGGAGTCTTCTGTGGACTTAGGTTCTCAGAAACAGTCAGCTCTAGTGCATAGCTGAAATAGTCTGTGCTCAATTGTAACCCTGTATCTCCTATCAACTACCTTCTATTAAATGAGAATTAATTTCTGGTATAATTCTGATTATATTTCCCATTTGTTGTGTTGCTTTGTAAAAATTCCAAATAGTTAGAAGAAAAATCTCACTGGAAAAATGGTTCCCTACATTTTGGGCAGACTTTTCCTTACAAATATCATAATTAGCCATGTGTATAACACATGTGCCTGGAACATGAGGAGGCCCTGAACTCCATTTAGCTAGAAACTGCTCAGATATCCAACAGTGATTTACTTCTTCCACCTCATGAGATTATTGACCCAAATTAAAAGTGTTCCTGTTGATTTTTCATTTTCTCTTGACCTATACAAAATTCCAGTTCAGCTAGAGGTGAGAGTTTCCTTACCTAGTTAGAACCAAACAGTGACATCAATTTATCAGTATGAGGAACTTTAACCAGTTCACTGTAAAGGGTAATGTAATAAATTTTTGTTAGTAGCAATTTATATCTGGTCCTGTAAATCATGATGGGGAAACCTCTTAAAGAAGTTGCAATCATCAGTATAATCCATATTTTTTTTTTAGATAAACATTACATGGGTCATAGTTTAATTCATTGCTATTCTCTGCCTTACTTCTTAAGGTCTCCAGTTAGAGATACCTCGCAGATAGGCAAGTTCTTCCTGAAATGATTAGCTTTCTTTTAAGGACCATGTATTACCCTTCAGGTTTAAACTCTGCAAGAACAGCTGCAATCCATCTAATGATTGATATCAAGCTCCAGACAGCTGCAGTGGGTTAATAAAGAGTAGCAAGAACAAATATAAACTATGGTTATAGTCAGTGATTGTATTGCAAGTTCACCTTCCAGCAATCAAAGGGGTACTACGGAAAAAAATATGTACTAGATTGTGCCTTAAGCTCATCTAGGCAGCCTTCCCTAAATTTCTCAGTTGCAACTTACTCTGCAAATTATGTCCTTTGAATAACAAAAAGCAGTACAGGAATGCAGAGGATGTATCTGCCACAAGTCCTTTGTGAAGTTGTTCTTGGATCAGTTGGATCAGAGTGACAGTGTTCAGATCGAGGATAGGCACTTGTGCAAGTGAGAAGGTAAATGAAGCACCTGTAGGATTTCCACTGAAACAGATGTCACAAGCTTCCTGAATGGAATCTAATCTCCATGATAATTGATAATTGTAACTGAGATATTTAATAACATCCTGAGGTTGTAGATTCGAAAGAGTTAATGGAATGACCACTTTTTTCCTCCTCCTTCATTGCTTGCTTCACTGTGATTACAAAGCTAATTAGTGGCAGCTCTCCTAAGACATCAGCCCAGTCACAAAGGAGCAGCCTGGCACTTGGACAGAGAAATACCTCAGGCAGGAGAAAATCAGAGACACATATTGTCATGTTTTCCTGTGAGAAATGATGAGGGACAGAGAAATTAAGAGCATCATTTGACTGCCTGCTCCCCCTTAGACTTGCCCCCGCAGAAAAGCCCAGGTTTGGATTCTCCCTTTCTCTCCCAGAGGTGGAGGTAACAATCCCAACACGAACAAAGTAAATATCACATGGGAGGAAATCTGAAAACTATGTACGGATTTAGAGGCTATTGTGATTTTTTTTTTTTCCTTTTCTTTATTAAATCCAGGAGCAAGGACATCAGAGAGAGCTGCAGGGATGATACATTTTGTAGGTTTTTAGATGCTGCTATGGGAGATGTGGACACCAGGGGGTGCAATGACCACTGGTTGAAGCACTGGGGACTCCCAAACGCTGTTACATCCTCCTCTAATGTAGGTTAAACAGCAGAGACTTTACTCGTGAGATGTGTTGAAACGAAACACTCTCTCTGTAATAATTGTGTTGCCAACAAGACACTTAGAAAACTTAATTTTTTATTATGCAGCTTCAAGCACACTCTTCTGAGTGGGACTGTAAATCCAGGAGAGCTGAGAGACATCCTGAAACATCACAGTCAATTCTCACACCTAAATAGTTTTCAGCATTGCCTCTAGAATTGTTCATGGCAGAACTAATCTATGAAGGGAAAGAGCTGAAAACATGCACGATGACAGAGTAAAATGATTTGTGAAATGTTTTTAATATATGTTAATATTAAATACTATGGAGTTATTTTCCAGTCCTGTTCTAATTTTGCTGAAGTGAGAAATCCTTTCATGTTATTTTCAGGATGCAGCTTTCCATGCAAAATCAATTCTGATGCTAACACTAGCACTCAGCTGATCTCAGAAGGCTGTTCCATTGTGTTTGGGAAGCCAATCCCTTATTACTTGTCGATAGACATTCATATACAACGTGTTGAAAAGCTTGTAGATAAATAGCTCAGTGTATATCATTGCAGCTCTTATTATGGAAATTGCAGTGATCATTTAGATGGAATAGATTTGGGACTGTTTAGTTGGCAACAGAGCTCCAGCAGAATGAATGAAAGAAAAATATTGATAGGTAAAATTGTTTCAGCAAAATGAGAATGGCGCAAAGCATTTCTAATAAAGTTTAAAAGGCAAGGGAGATAGCTGGTTGTGGAAAGCCCCACAAAACAAACTGAAGAGCATTTCAACAGTAAATGTCGACAGACAAATTAAGTAATAAATGGGTTGAAAATATTTGTGTTGGTTATCTTGATCTAAAGAAACAAGTACATTAATTGTAATTGACCACAGTTTAACCCATTTGCAGTTCACTGGTTAGTGAACTTTTTAAAGATAGCTCATTTCAGTTGCAAAAGCAAAAGGAGATAAACATGATACAGCTTGCCTTAGTGATATCTGAGGCATAAAATGTCTGTCTTCAACCTATAACCTCTTGAAAATAGAGTTAATGTAAGTGAACATGGTGCCATTCATTAGCATGTCAATGGTGATTCTCTAACACCGTGCCATTAAATTACTGTGTTGATAATTGAGACATTAAAAAAAGACAGATGCTAGGTCTGTTTCTAGGTTCTTATTACCCTTCAGCAATTAAATTTCAATGAGCTAACATAACACAGCTACAGCAAAAATTAACAATTGGGAATATTTTTCTGGGAGATTGCCTTTCTCTAAACAAATTAATATTTTTAAAGAGCTCAATTTTCAGTGCAGACTCAGCCTGGGTGATGTGATTTCAATGTTGTTAAATGGGCTAAAGGCTGGCCTAAAGGGGCTAATCTGGATTCCCATAAAGAGGATGAATAGGACATGGGTGAGGGAGGTTATTGGATGGTGTAGATTCAGTGTATTCACTTCCTGAAAAGCATGGGAAGGGGGAAATATGCCAGGGCTAAACCTTCAGTTACAACAGAAAGTTCAGTTGAAAGCAAGCAGGAACAGACTGAGAGGTAGAGATAGAGGTGTGTGGAAGAACACAGGGCTTTAGTTTGTGTCACCATGCAGTAAAAGGGATAGAGAGGCGATGTGGACCCTGCTCCTGTCAGTCCCACTTCCTGGTAATAACAGCAACTTCAGCAGTCAATGGCTGCCAAGTCAGAGACAGCTGAAGGGGTCCTTGCTTAGGAAAAACTGCTCCATCATGTTCTGCACATTCTGGAAGCAGGGCAGAACTGATGAACAAATATCCCACACCAAAAGTAAGAAAATGAAATATGAATCTGGTTGACCCACTGGAACCAGGATATTTTGTTTGAGTCATTTCATAAACTCTTATTTTCACCATGTATTTAGAGGATTATTTTCCTTTTTCACTTCTGGCCTTCCACAAAATGACATAAAAGCCAAAATGTTCTCTATTTAGTAACATCAAGGTCAGGAGCTGCTAAGTACTCACAGAAATACCTTGTTTTCTCAGCTGGATCAGTGTCTCCCCTTTGCCTAGTAATGAAGCAGTTTAATACCTTGACACACAGCCATCGAAAGCTGTAGTGCAAATATGGTACAGTCAGAAGCACTGGCTGCTAGATAAAACCACCTGCTATGGATGCTGCTGGCCCTGGGCATCTCTCTTGACTTCCAAATCCTTTCCCAAATGATGCTGGGAATCTAAAAGCTGGACATGATGCTCAGGGAACTGAAAACTACGTAATATACAGTGGGTTCCTGAAATATCTTCTCACATAAATCTCATGCAACCGTCAAACTATGTGACAGATACTTCAGTTTGGATGGCAAACTTGTCTGTGCCTGAATGGCAAAGAAAATGATAGTGAATCTCCTATATTTTTCCTCAGTCTTCTTTGATTGTGGAGCACCAGCTGTATTTGCTGAGGTCTCAATCTAACATGGATAAACTGCTTTGTCCCCTTAAGACTGCAGAATCTTGGGGCTTGTAAATTCCAGGATTTTTTCAGGGAAAAGTACTGGACAGCACGTTACTGGAGGAAAAGGCACCAAGAACTCTTACCCAGTCCTCTTTCCTCCCAGGTAACCTGTTAAATAATGGAATTTGTTTATTAGAGGCTACCAATGATGTTGTATGTGAGGGCTAGTCACTGTCCTTGCATTGGCAAAAGCCAGATCTTTCTCTTTACTGGGATGTTTGCTTTATCATACAAGGCACACTGAGAGAGTCATTCACCATTGGAATGTGCTGCCCAGGGAGGTGGTGGAGTCACCATCCCTGGAGGTGTTCAAGAAGGGATTGGACGTGGCACTTGGTGCCATGGTTTAGTCATGAGGTCTGTGGTGACAGGTTGGACTCGATGATCTTTGGGGTCTCTTCCAACCTTGGTGATTCTGTGAATAAAGCTGATATTTCCTGGGTCACTCAGAAGAGACAGTGATCTATCAGATGTCTGTGCAATGTGTTGTGATGCCTTCCAAACTTTCCAGTATTAGAAACTGCTCTTAGATTTTATGGAGAGTTGTCTATTAGCTGTGGGCTCCCTCTTGTACTCAAATGAAGCTTCAGGAGATGAGAGCAACCACTTCCCTAAGTTAGTAATTTTCCATTAAGCAAGAATAAATTGCAGTGGGAAAGATCTGTTTGCACACTACAGGTCATACTCATTCAGAAAATCTTACTCTATTGATTTCCTTTGAGGTATGCCTTTTTGCACCAATCTGAAGAGTTGGCCTTGTCTATATAACAGTGATAGCATATGGCTTTTAAAAACTTCATGCTGCTGTACTTTGAATCAGAATGATTGTTAGCATCCTAAAGAGCATCATAGCATAGATTGAATTATCTGTAATAGCTTCAATATGGCAACACCTGGCTCAACAGGTGCCTGGAGTCACAGAAAGCCATCTGTTAGTGGTCCAGTTGGATGATTTCTAAATGCATCTAGCAGGAAAAAAAAGGACACTGGGGAATAAAGTTGGAGAAAGGGAATCCAGAAACCTGCCATCAGAATGCCAGGTACAGAAGCAAAGGAGGAGTGTGTATTGTAAGTAAGGCTTTTCACTCTGTGTTGCAGTCTGTTAAGAAGATTGGAAGCACTGGATTTTTTAAATAAAAGCTAGATATAAACTTGGAGACAATCACCAGCTGTTCATTTCTCTCCTGCAGCATGTGGAGGAACAAAGGCACATTAAAGACCAACAAAAGGACTGAATCATCATAGAGTAGCATCTGTGTGGCATGATCCCCACTACCACAGGGGCCTCTGTCTTTACAGATGAATTTTACAACGGTGATGAGAGATGACTGGGTAATGCCGTTACCCAGTGTTAAAGATCTGCCTGGTATATAAGTCCTCGTGTATGTCTGTACCAAGTCACACTGCTTTGATCGTATGTGGCTATATCCAGTGAGATAGCTTGCTCTCTGATGCAAGAGGACTGCTACAGGTCTATGAGAAATGAGCCTTCACTCAGGAAACATTGGTGGTAAATCATGTAACACATAAAAGCTGCTGCTTGCAGTGTTAAAACTTAACTCTCTTGTCTTTGCAGCATTCTTGTGGATTAGCAGCACGGCCCCTGGCATGCAATGGTGTGCCAATTAAACTTACTGTGCTGGCAAGAGAAGGGCCCAGGCACAACACAGACTCTTTAATAGCCATTACTATTGACATAAGTAGCTCTGTCAGACACCCCCCATTCTATTTGTTTCTAGTGCTAGGGGGTTTGGCTTTGTTCATTTGGTGGGTTGGTTGGTTTTTAAGGCAGAGGATAGCAGAAGGAAGCTTGTCTGTGTGCCTCACCTGAGCTTATCCAGCACTCCTGTTAATGTTGTTTTTTCAAGATAATGTCTTCCTCAAACATGCATCCCACATAAGATACATTCTGGTGCATAAGCACAGCTTGTGTGGGACTGTTTCACACAGCATGGACCCTGTAGCAGAAGTACAAACTAAGATGCTGTTGAAAAGAGTCAGTAGCAGATATGCTGCCAGGTTCCTGAGGGCAGAGTGGAAAGAGACTTTTTATAGAGATCCTGTGATGTCTCACAAAGCTGTTGTCTCCAGAGGTGGCACTGAAAGCTGCTTGATCTAAAAGCAGGCCTGGAGAAGGTTTGCCCAGTAAGGACATGAGCAGAGGGACTGCTTTTATCTTTTCTTGTCTGAGCTGTCAAGTCAGAGCTTTTGCTATACTGGAAGTTTGTTCTAATGAAATATTAGAGTAGAAATTCAGAGCTTTCTTCAACCAAGCTTCTGCACCGCCTGGCATCTGCAAACAATTCAGCTCCTGTATGTCATTTAAAGAGTAGTGTTCCCTTTTCTAGCAACTTCAGCTCTAGAGAGCAGTAATTTGGTTTGGAGAGAGCAGAACAAAAGTGATATCTGTCTCCCTGACTCTAAGAGAGCTAGATTTGAAAGAATGAGGCTACTACCTACTTTGTCCTTGCAGTGTCCCTGCTGCTTTCAGTTCTTCAAGCAATGTAGAGTGTTGACTGGGAAGTGATTTGATCTTTGTTACTTTTGGCTTTGCAGTGGTTTATGAGAATCATGCAGTCAGTAAGTTTTACAAACCTGTTTCCCTGTCAATGTAATGCTGTAGGAAGCAGACATTATACATTCAGAAAACAGTTTCTTAATCCTGTTCTCAAATTCCCTTAGTATTATAGGCACAGGAAAGCCATCTTGAACATGTTGATTTCATATTTCCTGTTCTCTTCATATAAAAGGAATGAAGTAATGCCAATTTTATTACCATCAGGAAAGGCCATTAATGTCTGTGATCTGTATGTAAAAAGTCTCCCCTACTAGTGTTTGAAAGGAAATTCAATCTTGTTTATCCTTGTGTGAACACATAGACACACACATATCCAGTTTTTCTGTAGGTACGTCGTCCAAGGTATCACAGTGAATCAAGAATATTAATGTTCCCAGCTGTAATTTGGATTAAAAACACCAGAAGTGCAGCCTAGTGTATTAAATAATGGAAAGTACACTCTTACATATGAACTTTCCAATGTTTTAAGGAGCAGCTAGCATGGTCTGCTCAGGCATTTCTGCCAAATGTGCAGCTAACCTGAATGGGAGGAACCAAGAACATTTGCACTGACAAATTTTCTCTGTGTGTTTGATAATGACAGTGAGTTTGGTGGTCAACTGAGACATTAAGAGACAAATAGAATATGAAGAGGTAATGGTTGATAGATTAACAATTAATGAAATATTCTTATGGTGAAGAATTAACAAAAGTAAATACCCAGTAGGGGGGATTTTAAATGTAAGTGAAACTTTTGGTTTCAGTTTTGATGAAGAATTTGCAAGAATTTTCTTCATGCAGACTGGGGTTGATCTGCATGTCTCCATAAAGCCATGGAAGCCAGTTTTGATTTGAATGTACTTAGGGCTTCCCATTAGTTATGAGTCTGTGGTGACAGGTTGGACTTGATCTTTGAGGTCTCTTCCAACCTTGGTGATTCTGTGGCTAAGTGTATTTCAGGGCTGAAAGTACTTTTCTCATTCCTTGTTTAACAAAGCACAGAATTTGATAGGTTAAAGCTCTTCATCCACCAGACATCTAGGTAGTCTATTCTACTCAGCTGTGTTAGCCTCTATACTCAATTAAGTCACCTTGCCTTGAAAAATTAGAAATATTTTGTGGACCATGAGCAAATGGCACACAAGTCTCTCCAGCCTGACAAAACTGTTTGAAGGGGTAGGTCTCCTGGGCTGGTACTGCCCAACCATGTCTTTACTCAAGTTTCATTTGTATGGGAAGCTCTCACAGTACCATGATAACCAAGTCATCTTTGTGGAAACATGGCTGCTTTATCTGCTATTTGTCAAAGATTTTGTTACAAGATAAAATGTAAGATGTCAGGCTTGACTGTGGCCTTCCTGTCAGCTTCTGTGTGTGTAAAACCCACAAGGAAGCACAACTGTTACATGTGTCTTAATCCACGTGTCCTGCCTCTAGATGGTCTGAGGAAGAAAAGAACCTTTACATTTACCACCACTTCCCTGATACTTAAGGCAGATATGACTTAGAATATAGTTTTATTGATATTTTCATTATAACAATCCTGATGACTTGAGAAGAGCATCCTAATTTACTGTGTACTCCACAGTCTGGGTGACTGTCACTGCACAGTGATTGTGATAACTTCATTTCATTCCCCAGGAGTACTGAGGTTGTTGATTTGGAAGCCAAGCTTATTTGCAATGAATGCCTAAGTGGGGGTGAATTGGAATATCCAAGCTGGGCCCCTTTGCCTTCTGTAATTCAGGTAAGAATGAACCCAGATCCAAAACACCTTGCTTTCTGGGGGAGGTCGAGGTAAGAGCTAGCGGCTGACTGACATGAGTTTGCACTGACTATGGATTTATTTGTTTCATAGTGGAGACGAGCAGTCAGACGCAGCCAGAGGCAGAAAGGAGCATGAGTAGCAGGTTAATCTGTTGTGCTGAGAAACACTGCTGCTGGCATTACAAGGGTCAGGAGAGCAGCACTGAGGATGTTCTGCCCCTTAGATAGCTTGAATGACAAGAGTCGTGAGTTTTAGAGTGCAACGGCTTGAGTGACAACCGGAGATAGGGGATCTGAACTTTGGCTGAAAGGGAGAACCTGCTTTCCTGAGGAAAAAAACAACAACAAGCAAACAAACAAAAAATTCCTACTAAACAAACAAAAAAACCCACCCATGGCTTTAGATACAGTAAGAAAACACTGAAAATACAAAGACTTCTGTGATTTAGAGTGAGATTAAACATGCATTCATATAAAAGTGAGAGCAATTTAGAGGAAAAAAACACCTGAATTTTTGGGGTTCAGCGATGTTTGATGAGTGTTCTGATTAGGGTAGCTTTAGGGTGGTTGCTTGTTCAAATGAATGGAAAAATGCTAGTGGAAAAAGCTGAAAAAAAAAGCAACCCCAAAACTGTACTCTGTCAGAAAAATCATGGTATTTGAGTTCCTCCTGGAAAAGTACTATGTAATTTTTTTTCTCCTTTTCTGGCTTGAGTTTAAATATACATGTCAAATCTCAAATGGGAAAGGAGCAGACTGGAAGGAAAACTGAGTGGAATATAAAAAAAGATATTTCAAAGTCCACTATTTTTGGTAGGTATTTTAGCTCTTTGTACCTCTGTTAATAAGACTGGAGGAGTTCATTGTGACCCTGCTGGGATATAGGTACTCCAGAGTTTTGTTTTTTCCAGAGGAATGTTTTTTCAAATGGGAAAAGTAGGAAGAGGATAAGGGTAAATAAATTACATTTTCTTGCTGTATCTTTCACTCTAGTCTGTTAAAAACTGTTGTTTTCTGTGGGGAGAATATTTTATAAACATGTGCTACAATTCATAGTTGTTCATTCACTTTCTGCTAGGCAGAGCAAACACCAAGGCCTCAAAACCACCACTTGTGGCTCTCAATGGGCAGCTGTTTTTTTTTTGTCAGTCTTGGCATGAATTATAGAGTGTTGGAGGATTCTTAACCAGCGTTAGTAGCCTACAATATCCTGAGAGACAAATGTTATCTGAAGATTGCTAAAATGCTGTGCTGCCTTTCAGTGACAGGCAAGAGCTCCCCACATGGGAAGTATGGTTTTCTACTTGGAAAATAACTTGAGTGTTTATCTGTTTCTTGGGGGCTTTTTTTTAGGCTTATGATCCTTGCAGCATTGTTAAGATATAAGGAAAAGTTCTGTAGGGTGCTCAGTCTAAAATAACAAAGTAGGTTCAGGTTTTTAACAATCACATTGGAATGTGCTGCCTGGGGAGGTTGTGGAGTCACCATCGTTGGAGGTGTTTATAAGGAGACTTGATAGGGTGCTTGGTTGCATGGTTTAGTTGATTAGGTGGTGTTGGATGATGGGTTGGACGTGATGATCTTGAAGGTCTCTTCCAACCTGGTCTGGTCTGGTCTGGTCTGGTCTATTCTATTCTATTCTATTCTATTCTATTCTATTCTATTCTATTCTATTCTACTCTACTCTACTCTACTCTATTCTATTCTATTTATTCTATTCTAACTAGTAGATTTGTGTATACCCATGTGTATGTGCTCACCTTGAAGGTCTGCTATTAAATATGTTATGTTTTCTATTCTTGTCTCTAGTGTATTCCAGATTATACAAGAGGCATAATAATTATAGAGAACAGAACATATGCCAGCAAGGAAGAGAATTTCAGTAGACCTTTCTACTTGGTCTGCACTAACATAAAGGATATATTATATATCCTTAAACATATATTATATATTATATTGTATATTATTACTTAGTGTGGTATTCCATCACAATAATATAGTATCCCACATGCTAAAACACAGTGATTTGATACTGTGTGCTATTTAAGGATCTATTCAAATAACTGCAAGTTGCTGACTGTAAATTAAAATGCAATTTGATAAACACATTTTGTGGCTCTCTTTAGGCATAATCCAATGTCATGGAATCAGGATTTTTCACTTCTACTAATTAAAAGTAAATGAGGATACTGGGTCTAAACATGCTGCAGCTCTATGCTACTGTATGTATAAAACGTTAACCATAATTTCACTTACAGCTTCCAAGTATGAAATTTCTGGAATGTGGGTATTTATTAACCTTGTTGGTGAAAGGAGCTTGTTTTTAAGATTCTTAATATAATATATTACGGTCAAAACTCTGAGTGGGTGACAGCAGTGCCCTCACCCAGACATTTTCCATGTTTGTAAATCTATTACTGAAACAAGATAAAATCTTCAGGAGTCCTAAACTACTGGAAAATCCACTGCAGTCTCAATAGGAAATCAGGCTAGAGGCAATGCTATCTTTTACCAGACTCTGTTGAAGCCAGTAGGAGGCTTTATACTTGTTTCCATGGGTTTTGGATTAGACCTAAGTATCTTTTGAAACCAATGCACACTGTGCTTTCTGGAAAATCAAACCAATATCCAGACCAAACCAACATTGTTGCTGATGTTGTTTTACATCCATGAACATGTTGAAAGCCTACTTCTTATTGGCAGGGATGTAGTTGTAGAATCATAGAACTGGTTTTGTTGGAAGAGACTTTTAAGATCATCATACTCAGCTATTAACCCAACGTTGTTAGATCACCACTTAACTATGTCCTTAAGTGCCACATCAATATTTCTTTTAAATACCTACAGGGACGATGATTCCACCACTTCCCTGGGCAATCAGTTCCAATGTTTTACAACTGTTCCTGTGAAGAAATTTTTCCAACCCAAACCTTCCTTGGCATGACTTAAGGCCATTTCCTCTTGGCCTATTGCTTGTTAAGTGTGAGAACAGACTGATTCTTGCCTTGCTACAGCCTCTGTTCAGATAGTTGTAGAGAGCAATAACGTCTCCTTCCAGCCTCTTTTTCTGTAAGCTAAACCTCAGTTCCCTCAGCTATTCCTCATAAGACTTGTGCTCTAGACCCTTCAGCAGCTTCATCGCTCTTCTTTGGGCATACTCCAGCACCTCAATGTATTTCTTGTATTGAGGGGCTCAAAACTGAACACAGAATTTGAGGTGTAGCTTCACCACTGCCAAGCAGAGGGAAACAGTCCTTTCTCTAGTCATGCTGGCCCCACTACCCCTGAGGCGAGATAGGATGCTGTTGGTCTTCTTGGTCACCTGGGTACATGGCTGTCTCATTTTCAGGTAGTACCTCATATTGGCCAGTACCCCCAGGTCCTTTTACACCAGGTAACTTACAGCCACTCTTTTCCAAGCCTGCAGAATTGCATGGGGTTGTTATGGCCCACATGCAGAACCCGGCAGGTGGCCTTGTTGAACCTCATACAACTGGCCTTGGCCTGTGGATCTGGTCTGTCCAGGTCCCTCTGTACAGCCTCTCCACCTTCAAGTGGATTGGTATGTCCACCTAACTTGGTTTGATATGCAAACTTGCTGAGGGTGCCCTAGATCCCCATATCCAGATAATTGATAAAGATATTAAAGCGGACAGGCTCCAACTGCATTAAACTCTGTTCACACATTTTTTTGCTGCAGTGCAAAAACACTTGGCTTCAAGGCTTGAATGCTCACATCACCTAATTTGATGCTATTACAGTTTGACACTAACAGGCTGCTCTTACACAAGAACATGCGAAGCACAACTTGAAAAGAAAACCAAAACACTCCAGTAAGAACGGCAACATATAAATTAATGAATAGCCTGGGAGAAACTGAGGTTCTTGACTTCAAGAAACCCACTATTCCACCTGCCTTTTTCTTATGGTTTGCCATCAACCTTTGGAAAGGCAAGAAATTGCAAAGTGAATAAAGTACTCTTCTCATTACCCACGTTTTGTAAAAAGATCTAAGACCAAGAAAGCAGCTCTAAATTAAGAGTTATGATTGGTTATCTTGGCTCAAGGCGACACTTTGAGTCTTGTGTCTAGTTCTGGGCCCCTCAATTTAAGAAGGACGCTGAGATACTTGAACATGTCCAGAGAAGGGCAATGAGGCTGGGGAGGGGGCTCGAGCACAAGCCCTGTGGGAAGAGGCTAGGGGAGCTGGGGTTACTCAGCCTGGAGGAGGCTCAGAGGAGACCTTATTGCTCTCTGTGGCTACCTGAGGGGAGGTTGTAGACAAGAGAGGTGTTGGTCTCTTCTCCAGGGCAACCAGCACTGGAGCGGGAGGACACGGTCTCGGGCTGTGCCAGGGGAGGTTTGGGCTGGAGGTGAGGAGAAGACTCTTCCCGGAAAGAGTGGTTGGCCGTTGGAGTGTGCTGCTCGGGGAGGTGGTGGGGTCACCATCCCTGAAGGTGTTCGGGAGGGTTTTGGATGTGGTACTTGGAGCCATGGTTTGATTAATCCTGAGGTGTTGGGTGGTAGGTTGGACTTGAGGTCTGAGGTCTTTTCCAACCTTATTGATTCTATGATTCTGTGATTCTATGTAAATTAGAAAACTCTAAGAAACTTTAAGGGCAGAACCTATATTTCTTATTTCACCATACAGATTTATTGGCCTTTGATGGTAGAGGCGAAAGTGTCTGTTCTTGTGTTGCTGGCTGGTTTATTCTTTTCCCTGAGAGGGGGAAAAAAAAAGAGTAAATAAGGAAAATCTGGAAATCTGGGAAACTGCTGAGGGAGGAAAAAATGATTACTTTTTTTTCAATACATTGAGCAAATACGGAACAAATCCTCAATCTTGAAAATTGTATTACTGCTACACTTCAATTCCTCCAGATGCATTCTAAAGTTAATCAGAATTTCAAATGGTGTGATTTTATTTTGAATTTATACCAGTCTACAGGCCCAATGGCTGCATTCTATGTATATCTGTTTTCCCTGAAGGTACATTTCAATGAATATGTAGGAATGCCACATTTATTTTCCAGCTTTTACCTCTACAAAGCACACTTTTCTTCTCTATTTGCCTTAAAGCATTATGTTTTTAATATGGGGTAGGGCTTATAAGCAGTCTGTAAGTGCCTTTCTGCTAGAATGTCAATAATACTGATGCTTTTGATTTCCACTTTTTTTTTCCTCTTACTTTGCAAATGTCTACAGGCAAACAGTAAATATAACTACTTTAATATGCAGAACAGCTTCATCTTAAATATTGCATATATTTATTCAAAAACAAAGAACATATAGGTATTTGTTGCATAAACCTGCCCAGCAGTACTTTCTGATTCTTAAATACATTATTCATAATAGATTTCTTGCTCTGAAAATAGGAATTAAATCTTGCTCTCAAAGAGAAAAATAACAAGTGTGGATACATTTATGATTCAGTTTTCTTCATCTTAATCAGACAGAAATGGAACTGTTGCATTTTTCTTTCTGTTTTTATTTGTTTGTTTGTGTTTTGTTTTGTTTTCCTTCAGACTTCCAAACTTTCCATAAACTTCATGCCTCTCCGGATAAATACCTTACTGCATTTCTGTAAGGGATGCCACACCTACTCGTAATGAGCAGTAGTACTACAATTTCTTAAATCCAGTTTCTCCTCTGATTTATTTGAATTGCCTGCTCATGGTTTGTGGCAATATCTTTCTGTGATGCTGAGAACTGTGTTGTACTCTTCAGTACCAACTATTCCATATTTCACTCTTAGTTTTCTCAGCTATTGCAGAACTCACTTTTCACAGCTCCGAATTCTTTCCTTTCCACTTTGTCTTGGCTAGTAAGAAATATCTGTTCGCTTCATTCCCTCCTCTCCCCCACTTTTGTTACCTTATTTTATCTCTCATAGATGTCTTTTATTTTTCCATCAGATTATGAAGTCTCCAAACTTATGAACAAGCCTCCAGAAGGTGACCTTTTCAGCCTTCTTCAACCATGAGTAACAAAACCAGGAAGAGTCCAAATTTTATGAATGGTCTTACCCAGTGCTTTTACTTACCAGGGGACTTGAATTTGTGACAGAATTGGTAGTTCTCCCAATCCCCATCTCAAAACTTCAGACTGCAAATTAGCATTTCTTTTCTTGCTTTTTAATAACCTCACTTGTCTGAATGCAAATCTTCTACATTTGTACATGTCCCCATATCTTTGTGTCAAATAACTTATTGCCACTAGAATAATTTATTGTCTGAGTTAGACATCAGCAAAGAATGCCCTTTTGTGACAGCATTTTACTGCAAGAGATTTCTAGGCTTGAATGTGTGTCTGTCTTGTACAATGGTGAGTTAAAGCTGACACAGTTAATTTTGTGTTGAAGCTAACCTAATCTACAATGAGGTTAGTGAAAGAAAAAGTGATTAAAAAGCAGGCAGTGAAAATAATGGCTCTGAGCCATGAAAGAAGACCTGAGGTTTTATGGTTTTCATCCCTTCCCTGCTAAAACTAGCTAGATTCTGGCACACCGAGGGCAGTATCTTGCTTAGTGTTAGCCTCCTTAACATTATCTGTTTAGTCAAGGATGTCCATCCAAAATGCCTGTTGTGGATGGGGATGGAAGTATAGAAGGGCCATTGGTTTGCAAGAGCTGTCATTGCTCCTGGTGGTTTATGATCAGTTATTCTCTGCTTGTGAAGTGGCGGTGTTTAATGTCCTGGTGGCTAAGCTTAGATATGGCAATATTTGCCATTACCCTCTGTTGGAAGTTACCATCCTCAGAGTAGAAAAGGCTGTTTCTCTTTACAGTTGTCACAATTCACAGTCCAGTATTGTTATGCATACAACTTTCAGTCCTTATTTAATTGAACTGAAAGGACATTGTAGAGAGGCTGGTACTGGTCTGTTCTCACAGGAAATTAGTGATAGAACAAGAGGGAATGGCCTCAAGCTGTGACTGGGTAGGTATAGACTGGACATTAGGAAAAAACTTTTCACAGAAGGAGTGGTCAGGCATTGGAATGTGCTGCCCAGGGATGTGGCTGTGTCACCAACTCTGAATGTGTTGTCTGGATGTGGTGCTTGGGGATATGGTTTAGGGGTGAACTTTGTAGAGCAGGGTTATCAGTTGGACCTGGTGATCTTGAAGGTCTTTTCCAACCTGAATGTTTCTGTGATTCTGTGAATACTTTGATGATACACCATAGACAAACATGGTATTGTTTCCAGGGTAAAATCCTTCCACTATGGGTTAGGGGCAGATACCTGGGATAGTATCCCTCAGACTTTGCCTGGTCTTAGTGTATGGGTATATGCAAAAGTCCATGTATTTTGGGTAACCCCACTGAAAATAATGAGACTAATAACAGACTAAAACACTGTTGGGTGGGGAATTATGTAAGAGAACTGAGAAGCTTTGAGAATTCATCTATATTAAAAAGCGTTATTGAAAAGGAAGATAAGTCAGCTGAGACCAATGATGGGCATTTTCTGCTCTTCACTAACCCATGAACAACAAAAAAATTATCATTCTTCACTCAGATGGAGATTAGTTCTTATTGCAGCTGTTTTTCCTCACTGTTGCTTGCACAGTGGATGTGTGCTGAATGAACCTTAGCTCCACCACAGCAATGTGAGAAGTAGGAAAAGTGGACTTTTTTTTATTATTATTTTATTGGTTTGTGGTTTTGTTGTTGGTGGTGGTTGGTTGTGTGGTTTTTGATTTGTTTTTATAAGTATACAGTACTTAAATCAGGAGGGGAGAAGAATTTTTGTGTGACAGGTCATATCTGCTCACCTTACTCATTTAAACCAGTGTTGGGAGGTCAGTGCTTTGCACTGATTTGTTCCTGATGTCTTTCACTGTCAGGTATGTCACTAGTGTGGTACAATAGCATGTGTGAAAGGTAGCTGGGTGTTGGATGCAGAAAGGATATTGTCTTGTATGGCAGAAGAGCAGGCTCTGCTTCATAATCTGACTTTTTGGATGTTACTCAAAGCCTGCAACAGTCATTGGAAATACTGCCATAGTCTTCTATGAGCTACAGGCTGGATTAGGAAGCTCTCAGATTCAAGGCCTGGTTTTGCCATGGACTAGTTTTGCTTTCTGTAGCTTTCAGTCCCATTTCCGTGTTTGTATGTACAGTAAAAAAAAAAGAAGGGAAAGACAGAGTCACAGAAAGCCTGTGCTTATCTATTTCTGTGCAGGAATTTGCTTTTTAAGGACTTGCACTACTGAAGTTAGGGAAAAGGACTGGGAATAGAGAGAGGGGATTGATTTGTTTGACAAACATTTCCTGTGTGCCCATCTTTGTAATTCAACCTGATGTCTCAATCTGAACACGTTTTATTGTTGGTGTTTGGGAGTATGCTGTCGCCCAAGGTGCCTGGTAGGAATTTCCTCATTAACATGCTAATCAAGATTCTCCTCAAGGTGTTGTTCAGACTCATTAGTAATACTAAGAAGTAGCTAACAAACTAATGTATCCAGAGATCTGCCTGTACCAGAACCATCAAGGACATGAAAATAACTAATTGAAGTGGGCTATAGTGAGTCACAAGGCCACATTAAGTGTCCAGTCATAATGAGTTAGTATTGGATTGTGCTTTGAGGAAAGAGAGTGGTGAGGCACTACCCTGGGAGACTGCCTTAGATGGTGCAGAAATCTTGGAAACTTCATGCTGTAACAAAGTAAAGCAGCCATGAATAGTGGGATTCTGTAGGATGCTGTTTTGACTACCTTTAGAGAGAGCAGGCTCCTACAGTGTTCCAGTTCTGCAATTCTCTGCTGACTCTCACAGACATATCATCCACGGTTGATGTCCTCATCAGTCTCTCTGTAGCATTATGCCACCGGCTACCAGGTCTCTCT
Organism: Melanerpes formicivorus; assembly: GCF_026170545.1. Taxonomy (NCBI): domain Eukaryota; kingdom Metazoa; phylum Chordata; class Aves; order Piciformes; family Picidae; genus Melanerpes; species Melanerpes formicivorus. Next base: position 434,391 of record NW_027142389.1, on the reverse strand, counting down.
GGGCAGAGCGTTGCACACTGTGTGGAAGTTCTGCTTTTAAACAAGCAGTGGCAAATTACTGTGGAGAAAAAGGAATTTCCTTGGGAGGGAGCTATGAGACAAAATTCAGGATTGTCTACTGTATCAAGAGACATTATCTAAACAACAAAGCTCTGAAGTGAGCCAGCTTGACTTAGCTGGCTCCGAGTACACTCTTGGAACAAGCAGAAACCCAGGACTGGCACTTCCCTTCGTGTTTGTAATGTCTTCCTCATGTTACCATAAGAGGCACCTTAGAAATGAGTGATAAGCAACAACAGCACAAATTATTTGTATTATAAGGAAAAGCCTTTGTAAGCAATAATTTTAGCACCTGTATCTATTAGCAACAGATTAATGGGAAGCTTGAAAACAACACAGGGTGGCATAATAAGGTTAACGATCTCACCATGCCCCTAAACCAAATCATCCGGGTGGAATTTATGTTGTTAATTGTCTTGATAAGAAATCTTCAGGTGGCCACTGCGGACTCAAGGGGTTTTGTATTTTGCTTTCTGTTCTGTTACTCGGAAAAGAATCAAGGATTTATCCTGCATTTAGTCTGTGTTTGAATTTTGAAACCGTTCTGAAGTCCATAGAGAGTCATTTCGGGGCAGTCATCTGCCATTTAAGCATTAAAACGAAGTTTGCTATCTATTGGGTATATTGCAACCCAGTAATTTGACAACACTGTAAAACACTGAAGTATTGCTTGAAGTAATATATTGAAATTGTAGTGGTTTGTTATAATTGTGGTTCTGTGATTCAAAAATTATTTGGAATGAAAACTTTTGTTTGTTTGTCTTTTTTGTTTTTTTCTTTTATTTTCAAGATATTTGACCTGAACTGCTTAAGTTAGAAAATCTGACTTGCTAGTCAGGCATCATGGATGCACAATTCCCTGAGATTTTGAAGCCGACTAAAAGCACAATAAGATGCATGGACATTAACAGAGGTATGTATGTTTTCCTTGCCATGGTTCATTGCAGTTTCAATCAAGTATCACAATCTCTTGGATAAAAATATGTGTATTATAGCTGGTTTGCAGAGACTCTTGCAGAGCTGCTCTGCAGAGTCTCTTTCTTCTGTCAATACAGAGGCTGCAGCAATCAGTGTGCACAAGGGGACTGCGCACAGCCTTGGAAACACAATTGCCTTGTTCTTGGCCTATGCTTGACTGTTCTTCAGTGTAGCAGCAGGGGTTTATATTTTGCTGGTTTGCCTAAGAAATGTTAAGAGGAAGTTACAGACTCAATGCCTGTGTAACTGTGTAGCTGTTAAAGGTTCTTGGCCAATTTTAACTATCTGTTTGGGAAAAAATAGTACAGGCAGGAACTCTTCTTACTATCCTGTGGACATTTTGCCTTATGAAATAATTTTTATGGGAAATAAACAATAATGGTTATAAACTGCATGTATATAGATGGAGGGAGGAGGAAGTAGCCAGCTATGGAAGAGATTATATTTGTATCCTGTATCCTGTCTTTGCTTCTTTAAATAAGCAGATGATGATAGATAATCAGCATGTGTTTACCTTGCTATGTAAAATATATAAATAGAATGAGAGTACACTGAAAACTAAAAGCTGCCAAACTGAGGCCATATCCTTCTTAAAACCTGCATCTATAATCTAAACTGAGAACTAGAATATGGATGGATTTGTGGATTTATAATTTCTTTTGCTGGCATTGCTGTGTGGAAATTGTTAATCGGTTACTATCAGCAAGGCTGTAGGACATCACACTCTAAGCCAGAAACATACCTGCTGGGTTGGAATTTACCAGCATTCATTCTGCCTTTGTTTTTTTTTTTTAAAGCAAGAGTGCAGGACTGGATATTGTCAGGATTCTTTCAAAAGTAAGAGGTCTGGAGTGCCTTTCCTGTGAAGACATGATGAGACAGTTGAGCTTATCCAGCCTGAAGGCTCCAGAGAGACCTTACAGTTTTCCAGTATCTGAAAAGGATGAGGGGAGAGCTGAAGAGGGACTATTTACAAAGGAATGTAGTGACAGCACAAGGGGTAATGGCTTCAAATTAGAAGCAGCTCAATTTAGATCAAACATTAGGAAGAAATTCTTCCCCATGAGGAGTGGTGAGGCACTGGAACAGGTTGCCCAGATACATTGTGGAGGCTCCAAGCCTGGCAGCGTTCAAAGTTGTATTAGATGAGGTCTTGAGCAGCCTGGACTAGTAGGAGGTGTCCCTGTATATGACAGGGGTTTGGAACTAGACAGTCTTTAAGGCCCCTTCCAACCCAAACAAATAGAATAGAATAGAATAGAATAGAATAGAATAGAATAGAATAGAATAGAATAGAATAGAATAGAATAGAATAGAATAGAATAGACCAGACCAGGTTGGAAGAAACCTTTGAGATCATTGTGTCCAGCCCATCATCCAACACCATCTAATCAACTAAGCTATGGCACCAAGCACCCCATCAAGTCTCCTCCTAAACACTTCCAATGATGGCAACTCCACCACCTCCCTGTGCAGCCCATTCCAATGGGCAATCACTCTCTCTATGAAGAATTTCTTCCTAAGATCCAGGCTAAACCTCCCCTGGCACAGAATTCTATGATTCTATGTAATCTTGACACTTCACCCGTAAGCTTATGGTTCATGCAACACCAGATTTGGTCACACAACCCATGAGAGTGTTATGCTAAAAAGCAAAAACTATAATTGCAGGTTAGAGCTACTAGGGAAGCAGCAGACTTTATTGAAGATGTTAGATATGCCAACCATGTGTCTTGTATGTCTGTTCACAAGAAAGCCTGAGCTGTACCTCTCTTTCCTCAGTATTCTGGAATACTATGGTGTGGCAAGTAAGGTCTTGCTGTATGGCCAAGAGGGCAAATTACTTCCAGATCACCGAGCCTCTGATCTCATTCTTACAGATTATAGGTTCCTTCTTTGACCAGGACAGTCATCACAACAAAGAAAATTCTGTCATTTGCTTAAAGTAGAATCAAAAGCAACAGTAGTAACATTGTCCATATATAATCTGGCTGCGCTTTGAGGCATGATGATTTGTTTTGTGTTGAAAACCATCACTTTCACTATCCTCACACAATTTCATCTTCTGCAACAGAACACTTCTGCTTCTAGATTTATTATCCTAATTAAAGGTGAAAATAAGGCTCAATAATTTGTTCATTGACTCAGTCACGGAAATGATTCCTTTCTTGGCTAAATCTACTGTAGGAAAAAACAACAGCAAAAAAAAGAAGCAAGCAAATGAAAACAAACAAACAAACAAGCTGAAACAGAATGTGCTTTGATATTGAACCTGAAATGTAGTAAAGGAAGAGGCCTATAGAATCAGGTGGGAAAGCTTTCTTCCATGGCTTTTTTTGTTTTCTTTCTAATAGCATATTGAAAGATTTCTTCCTAGTAACATTTAATTGCCAGGCAGCTTTAGAATATAGATCTCAAATTTGCAGAATTTGTGTTACAAGATAATTTCACTACAGAGCATAGCTGAAAAGTTTTGGTTTTGTAACGTTTGAAGAAAGGACAGAAACTTATGCTTAAACCTCCTGAACTGATTGAATCTCAGCTTTGTTTTCTGGTGAATCTTTTTGATATTCCATTTATACTTGCTCATGCCTTTTTTTTTCACCAGACCTTTCTTTCATCAAGCACTTTTCCTCCAACTTTTTCTTGAGAATAAAATGATGGCTACCCTTGACATCTCCTACTTGAGGCACTCATTCCATTATGTGACAAAGAGCACTTCTGAAGAAGTGTTTTCAGGTTCACTTTTAAGCCCATTTTTTTTCCAATCTGTTCTTTATTTCAAGTGCTGCTTGGGTTGTTAAGCTATCTCTTAAATTACTGGGTTAGTCATCTTCCCAGTTAGATGTTGCAGATAGTGTAATGCAGTGTGTGAAGGCCATTTTCTACAAGATCGTGAAAAACATACATTTTATTCATTACAACAATCAACTGTCAGCATTGGCAAGTCTCTAATCTAAACTTCATAGAAGGCAAATAGCTTTAGTACCTCTGATTCAGTTGTCCATATCACATCTAGGAATATGTCTGGAAACAAATTACAGTTCTGTAGTTGCAACAGGGAGAGGAGTTTGATGTGGTTGAAATGGGTTACAGAGCATGGAAATCCCTTTTGTTTAAGAGCATCAATAAATAGCTTAGAGTTGTTTTCACCTTCAAGAGACACAAATCTAGGAAAAATGACTTGCAGTAAACTATGTTGTGATTTAACCTATTGGCTGACATGTTCTGTGTTCATTGTTGGGTGTTTTCTTGTGTGTTATACTGTAAATATCACTGTGTATGTCCAAAGATGCTAACTGCTTGTTACTGAATTTAAAATTACTTTCAGAATTATCTGCACATTTTCAGCTTCTTTTGTTTCTGCACCTGATACTGGGGATGCTTTCCAAATCCCACGTACTTTGGATAGATGAGTCCTTCTCCTTTTTGTCTTGTTTTCTATGTATGATGTTCATAAATATTTAGATAACTTTCCAAGTGAATGCAATATTTTAATTCATTCCTTGACTGATTGAAACTGCTCAGACCTGTGGGGGTTTTTTGGCTGACCAGAAGCAGTGTTTTTATATTCTATGTTAAATAGAATAGAATAGAATAGAATAGAATAGAATAGAATAGAATAGAATAGAATAGAATAGAATAGAATAGAATTAACCAGGTTGGAAGAGACCTTTGAGATCATCAAGTCCAACCTATCATCCAACACCATTTAACAAACTAAACCATGGCACCAAGCACCCCATCCAGTCTCTTCCTAAACACCTCCAGTGATGGTGACTCCACCACCTCCCCGGGCAGCATATTCCAATGGCCAATCTCTCTTTCTGTGAAGAGTTTCTTCCTGACATCCAGTCTAAACATCCCCTGGCACAGCTTGAGTCTGTGCCCTCTTGTTCTGGTGCTGGTTGCCTGGGAGAAGAGACCAACCCCCACCTGGCTACAACCTCCCTTCAGGTAGTTTTAGACAGCAATAAAGTCTCCCCTGAGCCTCCTCTTCTCCAGGATAAGCAACCCCAGCTCCCTCAGCCTCTCCTCATGGGTCTTGTGCTTCAAACCCCTCACCAGCTTTGTTGCCCTTCTCTGGACATGCTCCTAATTTACCTATTTGGATCATTCATTGACTCAGATCTTTTTGATTTTGCAGTGCTAGCAAGTGCCAAGTTAAGGGTATTGCATCTACAGTTAAGATGATTACTGAACTGCCAAACGTGGTCTTGGTATCTCATTGAATGACCTGCAACATGATAACATGAATGACCTGCAAGCTGATAACCTTGCTCTGTTTTAACTAATTCCAAGAAAATACTCTGTTAATCTCTTCATTTTTTATTACAAGGCAAAAAGCAGCAACAAGTTCTAATTTCAGTTAAATCTTAAAAATGTAAAATAAAGTCCTTGAAACAAGTACTTGCAGACTTATAACCTTTGCCTGCAAACTCAAAGTTGAATTTAAATAGCCTACATGGCCTTAAAATTTAGTTTGCAGCTTAATCTCTTAGCAACTGGCTTCCTTTGATAAATCTATTGCATTTTAGGATGACTGTTGAGAGACTTGTGTTGCACCGTGCCTCCCCCCCCACAGGGCCATCAGCTGACAGAGCTCTTTTTGTTGTTGTTTTCCGCTCATCTTGAAAGTACTCTGATGAAGCTGCTGCATTGTTAATGAAAACAAGCTGTGTAGTGCCCAAGATGCTCTCCTCTGAAAAAGGAAATTAAATTTTAAAAGCTTAATTAAGATAATGCTGAAGATCCAGTTTACCTACAAACAAATGATGTCAGTGTTAAGGGAGGGAATGCTGTTGTGCTAGAGATTCCAAGACAGACATCTTCAAGCTGATCTTGTGCTGTTTGATTTGCAAGCAGTTGTGTAGCTTTCTTACTTACTGCTCATCACTAGTGAGGTAGCAGATAATTTAATTTGTGATATCACCGACAGAGAGGCTTCCTCATTACCTTCATGTTAATTTCTGCTATTAACTGCATCTGTTAACATCCCACTTCTATTATGAGCCATTGTAGCATGTGTCCTATTTCAGAGCAGCACATTCCATGAAGACTGGCTAATTAGAGATCTTCAGTGTAGCCTGTGATTAAAGTATTTAACTTTCAGAGTGTTCTCAAGACCTGGTATGAACTCAGGAAGTGCTGAGTGAGCGTCATTTGTGTGAATTTTGATTAGTATTCACATTTCCACAGAAGACTTCTGTTGGGATTTGATCTGGTGTGTACATACTGTTATGGTATTAGGGGTTTGGGTTTGAAGTGAATGATGCCTAGGTCATATCAACAGACATTTAATTTTAAACTCAAAAAAAGAAACTCCAGGCTTCATCTTTAACTTCCCTACAGGTGAGTGTCTTGGTCCAAGAAGTCAGTTAGCCTTCATGACTGTTCCACTGCTTCTTCACCTGATGATTACAAACTTAGAATTGTCTGACAGCTGCCTGATAAATCTTCTGTATTCTGAAGGACCTGAGAACCCAAACTTCTTTTACTCATTAAAACAACATGGGAAGTGTATAACTATTTCTTTTTGAGATCATGTAAAACTTCAGACAATCTTTGCAGTATTTTGGCATACTCTGTTCTCACAGGACATCTGAGTGTGTCTATAAGTAGTGTCAAAAGGTGGGACAGGAGAAATTTTGGCTTTCAACACTGGTTACCCAAATCCAAAAATAAAAGTAGGACTCACAGCATTGAAGGATGTAAAGTTTGTGTGAATGGATATTCAGGATATGCAAAGTTCCAAGCTGGGACAGGATTTTGAATTGTCACCTCTTTTTCTATCCAAAGAAAAACTTCACTGAGATGGATGAGGATTGTTATGTGTGATTTCATAGAACAGAAACAAATACAAGTGGATTGAGGAAGAAGAAGGACACAAGGAGAACAATTGTCACCTTCTGCCTTTCATCTCTGCACTCTATACTGACTTTAAGCACAGAAATGTTTAGGGCTCCATTCTCTGCTTGCCAAGTCTTGTGATCCTTATGTCTGAATTGCTTACCATGTGATCTGCATTACAACACACTCTTTAAGAGGAGTTAGTCATAAAACAGTTCCCTGAAATAGAATTAGCAGTGGGTGGGGGATAGTTGAGCCTGCCATAGCAGGCAAGGAAGAACTTAGGTTAAAAATATGAAAGATGTAAGCCATTTTATGTGACACTTTTGAGGTCTAGCAAAAGACTTTTCTCTGTGGAAGGAGATGCAGAACTAAGAAGCTGAGTGGAAAAGCCTTAAGACTGTGGAGCACATTATTACGAATCTTACCTGTGCCTGTGTCGGTTAAATAGCGAGGCTTCTTCAGGGAATATGTCAGAGTGACATTCAGTGACAACACCTGGAAATATACCACATTATTAATGGTAGGCAATTCTCACAGGCTGCCTGCCTTCCTTTGCCTGCTCTCAGCCTAACGATCCAGGAATCCTCTCTGACAGTGGTCACAAATAGGAGTCTAAATCTTCTTATACAGAAAAATGTTCCATGCCAATGTGTCTTAGCCAGATAAACAGTATCAAACAGAATTCACTTTAACATGAGGGAATTCTGCAGTCTCTTGTTGTAGGAAATAAAAGCAGGCTCTTAGGTTTCTGCTCAGGGAGGCCCCATGTTCACTAAGCACAACTCTGCTCCATTGGACATATTCCCTTCTGTGGGGCAAGCCAAGGTTCCAGATCCTATTAAGCTTTAAGTCACTAGTGAAATGAGATTTCCCCCAAAAGAAAACATTCTCCTTTGCTTGATTCTTTTAAATTCAGGCTGCATTGAAAGTTGCAATTCATTTTTCTCTCTCAATCACTCTTCTGGGGTCAAAACAGTCTCTTAGTTGTAAATGGTTGGCTCTAACCAATTATAGCAGATGTGTTTCCTGATTAAAATATTTCAGAATTTGGCCCTCTAGGAGCACACAGAGTAACATGAAAAAAAATCCAATACCAGTGCTCAAGGGGAGAGGGAAAAATTAAAAAAAAATAGCTATGAGTCACAGTTCATGACTGCCTGAGACTACATAGAGATAGTGAGGAAAGCATTTTGCATATACTAGCAATGAATCAAACAGGAAGCTCTATTTACTTGTGCACGTGCATGTATACACACACACCATTTCCTGCAGGTTCACTATAGCAACTTAGTCTTCAGATGTAGTTAACTTCCAACATAGCCTATAATTCAAGTATGTTTAATCAGAACTCTCTTTTGGGCTCTCCTTCTCCTTTGCCTTCCCCTTGACTCCTTCTACGAGATGCTCTGCAGATGTGCACCCTGTTCTTGCACAAGAGCATGGTGGGTCCCTTCTGAAAGAGAGAACACTTTCAGAAGCCACTCTTAACTCTTCCTTTGCTGCAGCTTTTTCCTGAAGATAGTTTTAATGACAGTGCTCTTCCTTCTTGTATTTGAGGATGAGATTTAAGGATAAAGAAGTCGGGTTTTTGCTTGTCAAAGCTTTGTGGGTGATGGGTCTTGATGGCTCTCTGCATACGCTCTGCAGGGAATTCTCTTATGGTAAACAGCAATCATTTCTTTTATAGTCATGAAAGAGTTTTACTTTCTTGAACTTGTGCTTATGAAATGATGTTGGTATTTTGCTTTGTTTGCAAGTTTTGCAGCCTCTGGAAGAATTTCTCATGCAAGTTAGACTGACAAAAGGCTCTGTGGACTCTTTCACTTCAGGTTAATTAATTGGGGATTATGGGCAGGCTTCAAACGCAGTATGCCTGGCTGTGATTTATTTCTAGCTTTTGGCAAGAAGCAATCAAGCTGAGGGTCAGTAAATGACCACTGCCCACAGATGCAAGTCCTTTGTCCTATTTAGTATCCCAGTGGAGAAGGAAACCTGCAGTTCTCACATGCACAGCCTCCAGGACACACATATGCTGCTTTGTAAGAAAGGTGGTACAGGGCCAAGGGTGGCCAGCCTAGACAGTTTGTCTAACTGTTAAACATCATGCAAAATGAAGGAAGCAGGGCTTTAGCTGTCTCATTCAAAAACATAGTTGTGTTTTCATTTTCAACTGCATCCATTTGTGTATTTCTCTTCACTGTTCTCTGGTTTATATATTACTCAATTATTTGTACATTCCAATGCATCTTTCAAAGTCAGTAATTCTCAGTCATTCAGAAATGCTCAGTTAAGAATATTCATTTTAAGGAGCCATGTAGCAGCTTTCCTGTCCCCTCTACTAATGGCTTATATCTAAAAGCAATGCGAACCACATATTTGAGTGTATCATTCCTCATTTACATTTTGAGCATGCCCTATTAAATCTTTGCAAAGGCTTGTAATAACAAAGCTGCTTCACTGGAGTATTTGAGAAATGCAAACAAAAAGACATATGAACAAAGCAAATGGATATTCACATAACATATTTAATGTGTTCTGCAGGCTGTCTGCAGAGATTATTTTTTCTTCTGTTTCATCAGTCTTACGTATATAATAAGCAACTGAAGTAATGCCTGACATCAGGTCAGGGTTTTCATGCCTAGCCACTCTTGCAGGTCTTGTGGGTGGATTTTTCCACAATTACCAGTTCCAACTAAGGATTGTTTTCAAGTGGAGAAATTCCAGGTCATTGTGAGAGGAATAGTTTGTTCTTTATATCTTTTCTTCTGGGGCTCCTAATATAAGTAATGCCAAGGGATATGGAAGCTGATACAACTTACAATACCCTCATGCAATTCCAGCTTGGCCTGATACAGGGATACAGGGACTTTACACTGGACTTTCTGACAGGCTGGTTCAGATATGTACATTGCAATAGTGTGGAAACAATTTGGATAGGATAGGATAGGATAGGATAGGATAGGATAGGATAGGATAGGATAGGATAGGATAGGATAGGATAGGATGGGATGGGATGGGATAGGATAGAATCAACTAAACCATGGCACCAAGCACCCCATCCAATCTCTTCTTAAACACCTCCAGTGAAAGTGATTACACCACCTCCCTGGGCAGCCCATTCCAATGGGCAATCACTCTTTCTGTGAAGAACTTCTTCCTAACAGCCAGCCTAAACCTAAACCTTACATTCTTCAAACAACATAGTACTATTTGGAAACCTAGGTAGATTCTAGGAAGAATATTTGAAGGAAATGCTTCACAGTGTGTGTGTTCTCATGAGCAGAAAATATCACTTTCTACACACTTTATGCAGAGATTAATAAACCAATGAGTGTGTCAGATCAGAATGATATTGATTGAATTTGCTGCCTTTAACCATGAAAAAAAAATAGGTGGGAAAGTGAACAAGATTTTATAGATAAGAACATTTAATTCATAACTCGGATAATTAACATTAAATAGTAGAAAAAAATTAATGTCAACTTTCTATTAATTCCTAAAGGGAGCCTACAAGAGTCTGGTGTATGACCAGTCATGAAGAACTAGCATCTGCTCCAAAAAGTTAGATGATAAGGTGCAGTGGGAATTATGCTAGTGGCTACATGAGTTACTGACTGGAAATGTGAAGCTTTGTCACAGTAAGGACAGTGAATGGATTGCTCAAATAGATTATGCAAATCTCCAATATTTGAGATTTTTATGACCAGATTGGATAAAGATCTGGTTAATGTGAACTGACCTTTTAGCTCAACTTGCTTGAATAGGAGGTTGGATTGGAGACCAGACAAGAGGCTGTATAATTTGTACTACCCCGTGGTTATATCTTGTAGCACCATGGTGAAGCCAGAGGAAAGCTGCAACACAGAGGGAGTGGGAGGTAAAAGACAACAATGAACAGAGGAGCTCACCTAAGATGGAAAAGTGCCTAGCACTCTGTGGGAATGTGCACTTTGTAGCAACTCTTCATGAGCACAGAGACTGTAGAATTTTGGAATATGACTGAGCATGGGCAGAATAGAAACCAATAATATTGCGTACTTTTATTTGCTTCATGTTCAGCTGTAGAGATCTGGGTTTAAATTAAATTTGACTCATCTTCATCTTGATCCTGCTTCATACTTATGAAGTTTGAGATGAATATTAAAAGACATGGCTCAGCAGATGATTGATTTATATATAGACACAGTAGTGGGCTACTATAGCAGAACTGAACTATTTAGTACCTCTTCTCTGTTTCACTCTGTCTGCAACCATAACATCTGATGACAAAAGTCTAAGAGGTGGAAATTAACTCCCTCAAACCAGAAAGGTGGAGGAACATTTTTGATCTGGGGGCTTATCAGTTAAACAATTATTATTATCACTGTGTTTTTTTTACAAAGAAAAATGTTTGCTTTACAAGCTGATGCTGCCCATGAAAGTTTATTGCTGGCCAATGGACAAAAAATATTACTTATTTTTTGATGACTGTCAGATGCAATGCCTGGAAATGAATTTAATTTCCTCACCCTTTATCCCTTTCTTCAGTTTAAAATCAAATATGAAGTACCTGTTGGTGCTTGCTGAGAGTAAGAGAAGTACCCATTTGCCTTCTGAGCTTGACTTTCTCTGTTTTTAGGTTCTGCAAGTGCCTCCTTCGATCAAGCAGAAACATCACAGTGGGGGAATCCAAGATACTGCTGATGACAGTAACACTGATGTACTTTTAGTTCCTGCTGTCAAGTGAAAACAAATTACCTTGATTTTTTTCCTTTTCCAGTGGCAGTTCCACTTACCCAGAGGTGGGTGAGAGGAGAAATGACATGTTATTTTCACTGGTGTGTTGTTGTTTGTCATTTTAAAATCCACGGTCAGATAATAACCGAGACCCTGTGAGCCAAGAGCTTGCTCCACTTCTGTGGTGTTTTTCCACTTCTTCCTTCTTGTGGCTTTTTTAACAGATGAGAAATTTAAGGCAAAAAAAAAGTAAAACCCCCATATAAAATTTCAATACCCTTACCTGAAAAGGCAGTGTATTTGCACAGCCTGAGTGAACCCAGGCTTAACAGCAAACTCTGAAAATGCTACCTAGCTCAGCCTAGATGAAAAAAAAAAGTAAACCAAGCCTATAAATATATTGATATTGATTATAATGATGTAGATGTTAATGATAAAAATGTTGATTTTGATGATGATGACAAAATTAATAGATGAGGGGCGAGCAACTGATGTCATTTACCTGGACCTGAGCAAAGCCTGCGACACTGTCCCACACCACATCCTGCTCTCCAAACTGGTGACACATGGGTTTGATGGGTGGACCACTAGATGGATAAGGAACTGGCTTGATGGCCGCACCCAAAGAGTGGCTGTCAATGGCTCCATGTCCCAGTGGAGGCCAGTGACAAGCGGAGTCCCTCAGGGATCAGTCCTGGGACCTGTCTTATTCAACATCTTTGTGGGTGCCATGGACAGTGGCATTGAGTGCACCCTCAGCAAGTATGCTGATGACACCAAGCTGTGTGGTGCAGCAGACAGGCTGGAGGGAAGGGAGGCCATCCAGAGGGACCTTGACAGGCTGGAGAGGTGGGCACAAGCCAACCTCATGAGGTTCAATAAGAGCAAGTGCAGGGTCCTGCATCTGGGTCAAGGCAATCCCAGGCACAAATACAGGCTGGGCAGTGACTGGCTGGAAAGTAGCCCTGAGGAGAGAGACTTGGGGGTGCTGGTGGAGGAGAAGCTCAACATGAGCTCTCAATGTGCTCTTGCAGCCCAGAAAGCCAATCAGATCCTGGGCTGCATCAGGAGAAGTGTGGCTAGCAGGTCGAGGGAGGTGATCCTCCCCCTCTACTCAGCCCTGGTGAGACCCCACCTGGAGTACTGTGTCCAGTTCTGGAGCCCCTATTACAAGAGGGATGTGGAGGTGCTGGAACGTGTCCAGAGAAGGGCCACAAGGATGATCAGAGGGCTGGAGCACCTCTCCTATTGAGGACAGACTGAAGGAGTTGGGGCTGTTCAGTCTGCAGAAGAGAAGGCTCCGGGGTGACCTAATTGTGGCCTTCCAGTATCTGAAGGGGGCCTACAGGAAGGCTGGGGAAGGACTTCTCAGGATCTCAGGGAGTGATAGGACTAGGGGGAATGGAATGAAGCTGGAGGTGGGGAGATTCAGGCTAGATGTGAGGAGGAGGTTCTTCACCATGAGAGTGGTGAGACCCTGGAATGGGTTGTCCAGGGAGGTGGTCGAGGCCCCGTCCCTGGGGGTGTTTAAGAGTAGGCTGGATGAGGCTTTGTCCAGCCTGATCTAGTGTGGGGTGTCCCTGCCCATGGCAGGGGGGTTGGAACTAGATGATCCTTGTGGTCCCTTCCAACCCTGAATGAAACTATGAAACAATTATTACTACTACTCAAGCACTGTAGTAAGATTTAGCTGGGTAGCTTGAGATGTCTTGGCAGAAGTATCTGACTGACACCATTCAAGACAAGCACATGTTTAAGTTGAGCTCTGTTGTTAATAGTTATAGCTTATAAAGCACAAGCAAAATAACACTTGTGTACTTTTATGGCCATCCCATGTTGTCTGGTGGGCTTAACCCAAATTCTACCAGGAGTGTGTAAAGTAGATTCTTAAGTGTACTTTTACTTTTCAAGAGTCAACATTTAGGACACTACTGGAGTTAAGGGCAGAGTTCACAGACTGTAGATCTCTCTGTAAGCAGTTAAGAGCTATGAACAAAAATAGGTAAGGCATCATGGAAAGCCTGCTTAGACAATAGGATGTACAAAGAAGATGAGCAAAGAGCAAGATCATTCAAGGGACTTTAGAAATACCTTGTGAATTCCCTTGGCTAGAGCCAAGCTGTCCCTGTCAAGACAAAAATGTTGGCAGTCAGGAAATTCTAGCAAGACTTTAGCAGATCCTCTGTTTTGTCTAAACAGCTCTACCCTATACTCAGAATGTTCAGAGAAAAGACAGTGTGAATGCTTGGTTGGCATTCCTATGCACCAGTGCTGAGCCCAAATGATAAATGTTTAAAACAAGCAAGTATGAGCTGCAGGATTTTCTAGTTGCAATGTGGGCTATGCTAGTTAGCAGAATGCAGGTTCTATTGCAGGAGGTCTTGAAGGAAGCTCTGATGCAAAGTGGGGAGAGGCAGAACCGCTCAGGAGCTAATACTATTCTTGTATTCTCATACAGCAATAGAATAAAATTACACTTTCCCTGCTTCTTGCATGACAATTAAGAAGAATTATTTCACTCTGTTACACTCAGCTGATGCTTGGAAAAGTCAACTAGCTCCAGGAGTGCAGCAGTATTCATGTAGAAGTACACTGCCAGTGTTGAGGGATTTTGAAGACCCTAATGCTGGAAATTAAAACGACAACTGATGACTTATAAGTGAAAAGAATGTGGCATTATCCCTCAAGATATAAGCTACATTTATGCATTGGTTTATTATTTATGATGAATCTGTCATGCATATTTGAGAAATTACACATCAGGTTCTAATAAGCATACAGAATATTTTGTAACCTGTGGCTGTTAAATCGATGACCTTGGGTTCTCTACTGACTCAGCTTTACTTGCACACCCCATCCCATCCTCTGACTCACCAATTCTTGTTTGGGAATAAGGAGATATTTGTCTCTTAAAATTACTTCTTTTGAAAGACAGTGTACTCTCTGATTCATCTATTCAAAGCAAGGCACTTTTTTCCCCCTTCCTTTGCTTCATTTAGGCATTCCTTGTCAAACACCAAATCCAAGCCTAAGTGACTGCTGGCCTGGGAGCTCTGTTTCTTTTATGCACTCTGCCAAACTCTGGCATACAGCCCAGAAGGAGCTTAAAGCAAACTTATCTCTTTTCCACCGAGGTCTAATAGGTATGGGAATTCCCCTGAGGTAGCACAGAAGTAATTTTCTCATCAGCTGTCAATGGTCCCAATCCACATGGCACAGATAATTTAAGCATCTCAAAAGGGTAGCTTTAATTTAACTGCAGCTCAGGCTGGGTCCCTGACCTTGAACAAAAACATGTGTTTTCTCTCAGGTTTGTGGAACTCTGCTGTATTCTACTGACCTCCTGTTTATTTTATACTGTCTAATGAAAATGGTCACTCACATAGGAGATACGTATGAGGTATCCTGTGAACTCTTGCAATAATGTTATTGTGTTACTCACATGTGTAAAGTGGCCCTCCAAAACATCCTACAGGAACTTGTCTCATCACTAACAGAAATAAAGAAATAAAATTGCTTTAAATTTTAGTCTTAACTTCACCTGTCAAATCCAGCCATTAAATGACTGCTGGGTATAGAGCTTTTACAGAAAGTGAGGCATCTCACATGTTTGTAGGGGACATCTCTGGGACAGTGTGTAGAATCATGTGATAAATGTGTACTATACTTTGCCTCTGACCAAGGTTAGCTGCAGTATTCAGTTTTGTAGCTGAACAAAGGAATAGAGGAAGGAAAAGCAAAAGCACTCAAGTTGGCTGGACCTGAATTGTTCTTCATTTGTTGGGTTTTGCTTTGGAGATGTGCTTTCCTGGGAAGGGACTAGAATAATATGGTAGGAAGCAAAAGAATTTGGACAGGGACTTTAAACACTGTTCACAAAACAGTGACAGCATGGATATGCCTTGATAGTTTGGGACTGGGAGAATATCACTGAATTTTAGTGAAGATTACAACAGAAGAGTAAAGAGAGTGCACTAAGAAAAATGCATTTATAGGGAGCTGGAAGAGCACCACATTCTTACTGAAGCAATTCTAGTGTAAGTTCAGGTAGGGCTAGGTGTGTGGAAGGAATATCTTACAGTTAAATCAAGTCCTCTTTTATTTTAAGCAAATGTTTGAATAAGTAGCACTTACACACACACACAAACCACTGAGAGTGCAGCCCAATGGTTTTATTCAATGTCTCCTCATTGTATGCCCTAAATGTATTCCTTATCATATCCTTTTCCCTCGGTGTTTGACTTGTTATAGCTAAAGCCTTTGGGCAAAAAAAAAAAAGGAGAGCTTTTAAAAACACTCTAAAATGTTATTTTCTACAACAGAAATTGCACAGAAGACACAGTGATGTGGAAGGGTGTAAAGGATTTTATAGGAATTTAGTTCTCCTTCCATGAGTAATGCAGCAATCCCAAACTCATAAAAGCCTTCCTGTCTCACAGCACTGCCATGTATCATCTCTGTGTGGGTTCATAAGTGTTGACTTTCATGCATTTATATTCTGGAAAATGTGTATTATTAAACTCAAGTGTTTTGTTAGTTCTGGTCTAATTGTTTTTCAGGATTCACAGGCAAATACATTCAAGGAGAAGTACTTGACTGTTTCACGGGGCTGAAGACATCAAACTAGTTTTAAGACAGAGCTTCTTTGGTATCTAGTAGTTGTTAATAGAGCTACCTGTGAGAGAAGGACCTGGATTTGAATTTGTAGCACCATGGGCTCACTCCAGAAAAACCCTCTTTTTGCTGGAAAATGTAAGTATCCTTGCTGCAGTTCAAGGAGTTCAAGTCCAATAAACCTCAAATATTTCTGACACTCAGGATGTTCATTGTTTCGTTTGGCAAATTAAAAATACTCATTTTTTTTAAAGTATTTTATTAAAAGATTCAGGAAATAACTTTTTTCCCCTCTTGCTTAATTCCTATCAAAATGTTGTGCGCTGAAATAATAAAACCAAATTTGTTATTTTAGTTTTTGGAGTCAGCATCACCAAAGCAGGATTTAACACTTTAAGCCCCTGTACATCACACTGGTTAGGCTGCACCTTGAGTACTGTGTCCAGTTCTGTGCCCCTCAGTTTTGGAAGGATGTTGACTTGCTGGAACGAGTCCAGAGAAGGGCAACAAAGTTGGTGAGGGGCTTGGAACACAGCCCTATGAGGAGAGACTGAGGGAGCTGGGCTTGCTTAGCGTGGAGAAGAGGAGGCTCAGGGGTGACCTTATTGCTCTCTACGACTACCTGAAGGGAGGCTGTAGACAGGCAGAGATTGGTCTCTTCACCTAGGCAACCAGCACCAGCACAAGAGGACACAGTCTCAGGCTGCACCGGGGAGGTTTAGACTGGAGGTCAGGAGGAAGTTCTACTCAGAGAGAGTGATTGCCCATTGGAATGGGCTGCCTGAGGAGGTGGTGGAGTCGCCATCACTGGAGGTGTTCAGAAGGAGACTTGATGGGGTGCTTGGTTGCATGGTTTAGTTGATTAGGTGGTGTTGGTTGGATGATAGGTTGGACACAATGATCTTGAAGGTCTCTTCCAACCTGGTTTGGTCTATTCTATTCTATTCTATTCTATTCTATTCTATTCTATTCTATTCTATTCTATTCTATTCTATTCAGCTTCACACACAAACACACACACACACACACTTTCTAGACTCAGTCCAGTTGCTGACTTTTCTTCATAACCTCTGCAGGACTGAAAAATCCACTTTCTGTACAAGCTCTTCCAAGAAAAAAAAAAATCCAGCCACTTGGAAACAGAAAGTTACACATATTTCAGGACTTTCATCTGTGTTTTTTTTAAAAGATTTAAATTGCCCTGCTCTTGCTTTGGAATCATTCTGCACAAGCTTTCAGTCTCCAAGAAGTCTCTCATCTGCCTCAGCAATTTTCCTCTTGCTCATTTTGGAGCTGAGTATTGTTTTCCCAAACTGTCTCATCTGTCATATAGCTGATTTCTTATTGTTTAAATTTGAAGTTTTATGGAGTTTTGTTTGTTTAAAAAAATAAATACAAAATTATCATCTGTTTTTACTTTCCTGAAAATAAATTAGAAGTAACTTGGGAGATGACTGAGCGATAATGGATAACAGGGTTGAAGGTGTGTTAGTGCGCTTGTGGCTAACAGCTCTCAGTAAGCAGATGATGAATCCTTCTCTTGTGGTAGTTCACAACCAAGCATGGCAGCTGCCGGGGTGTGCAGTCCTGCTTGTTAGGGTTGGGAAGCCATGAGAAAACCAGCCTGAGTCATTGGCACTGAGCTGCTGTTAAATCTGGACAGACAGCAGCTCGCAGGTATTTTTTCCTCCCTGGCCAAATAAATCCTAGTGCTGTTATTGTACAAATAACAATAGAGGGGGGTTATTTGTTTTCAGGGGTAGGAAACTGGTAAATTGTCTCAAATCTGACATTTCAGATTAAATTTGAGCCCCATATTTGCCTTGGTGCAGCTGAACTCAAATATGAATTGGATAGGGTATAGGGACAGAATCTGAACAGAGTAGGACATTTAAAAGGACATTTCTAATATTGACTGCTGTGGTTTATATTGATTAAGGGCTAACACAAGGAAGTCAGCCCACAACTTTCCTTAGAGTGAATATATGACAGAATAATTCACTTAGATGTTTGAGGGCAATTTATTTATAAAATATTTGCATGTTAAAGGCAATTGTTCTCCTTTAAACTAAGTTTGCATTAAGCTTTTAACTAAGTTTCAGGAATGATGTATTGAGTGAGCTAAGGTTCTGTAAGTTCCAGTATTCCGCTTCATGAATAAAACTGTCAGAGTAAAGCAACCAATAACTCTCTGTCTTGACATTATGTTCAGTATAACAAATAAATCTTTAGATTCTCAACAGACCTGGCAACTTCATTAACAGTTATGCCTGGAGCAGAGAATGAAAGAAAATCAATTCATGTAGTCTGATATTTTAGGGTTTACAACAGAGAGGGGTTAGTGGATTGCTGATGAATCTCCTGTGTTTGAGCTCAGTCCTTCTCTTACAGAGGGGAACAAAAATTGTAAGAAGAAAATACTAGTTTTGTCCAAACTCAGCTGAATCAAAAAGCATCCACTGAGTGTCACAGGAGTAGGAATGTCCTTCCTTATCCTCCACCACAAAATGCTGCACTGTTAAAGGAGCAGTAATATTAGCATTGACTTCAGTGACAGTAGGGCAGCACACAACAGTTTCAAGCTTGTTGAAGGTTAGTTAAGTACAAGATGCAGCAAGCAGGCTTTAAGCACAAGCTTAACAGTCAGCCACCCAGGACAAGCTGTGAGGAGCTGTGCGGGACTCAAGCTGACAGCATAAGTGCCAGTGGCTGAGGTCCCAGCAGACTGTATGGTGTGACGGTTACCTCTGTGAAGGTGACTGTCTCGGAGAGTCGTACTACCTTATCCACTGTCCTACACACACACAAGAGAACAAGGACAGCAAGCTGGGGCCCTCAGAACTAGCTATAGCTACTGCACCTCCCCCACGTTTTTCCCTGTTCTTTATCCTCTCATGGCCAGAATGACAAGTCCTTCAGGCTTGGAGCATC
The DNA here is from genome assembly GCF_026170545.1 of Melanerpes formicivorus. NCBI lineage: Eukaryota > Metazoa > Chordata > Aves > Piciformes > Picidae > Melanerpes > Melanerpes formicivorus. The sequence continues at coordinate 415,239 of NW_027142389.1, read as the reverse complement.
TAACTGGAGTTTTTGTCCATCATCATAAGATGGGCACCTTAGAAAGGAGACTTGAGCCTTCCCTGATGCACAGAGTAAATACAATGCAGTATTTTTCTATGAAGAGTTATGCACTGCTGTTCAAACACTTTACACCCTCTCTGCTGGAACTGCTGCAATCCTTTTAGTTGAGCACAATCTTACCTGTATACGTGGCACTTAGGAAATGATTCCTTTTCCCCCTACCTATAAACTGTGATGAGATTTCTTCAGTTTGCTGCCACATGGATGAGAACAAGTTGTGTGTATGCCAGGAAATAAGAAATACCAATCTATTGTTACCTTTTATATGGCTACTTTCACCTGAGTATATTAAATCACCTTAGAATGATCAGTTAGCTGAAAACAGGTTTTACTGCGTCTCTGAAGTGAAAAAGCAGTGAAATAAGAAGACATTTCAAATTTGTAACCTTTTTTTCCCCTCTCTTTTATTTTTTTTCCCCCAGCTAAGCTAGGCCACGCTGGCTTATGTCTTTCTGCTTACCATCAGAACATCTTCCTGTGAAGAAGATATTTGTATGAAAATGCAGCATAATTGTGCATTCTGAAGAGCTCAAAAGGGTTTCAGATTTCTTAATCATGCATTCAACTCTTTACACTTCCAGGAGTGCAATCTTTCCCAGGATTTGTTGTGGGAGGAGGAAGGGATCATGATCACTTATTTTAAATCCTGTTGTTGCCATTTAGATAAACTAGAGCATACCAATATTTTGAGCTTGAGTGAAGAATTCTTGGGCACACTTGTGATGCTTTGGTTATGTCTTTATATATTCCAGGCACTTTTCTGTCAGGCAGAAAAGATAGATAGAAATGATATTAATATTTGAAGTTCGTCTTAGGCAGAATCTGCACAGGCACCATTGTCCACTGTCTAGCAAAGCAAACAGTACCTTCTCATCCTTAAGAATATGCTTTATATTATTGTTCTGTGAATCTTCTGTGCTTTGTTGGATTAAGACAAAGTACTCAGTGCTGCTAAGTGCTCAGTGCTGCTCTAGGGAATTTCTTCATGAAGGATGTCAAATAGCAGTATGTCATGAACTTGTGGAAAAGTCATCATGATGATGTTGTGGATGCCTCCTTTATAGGTAGGTTTATCTCAATGAATGTCTCTGTGCTGTCATTTTGATACCTTTCTCATTACCATCACTCACTTGTTCAATGCAAAAACCTGATGGTTTTTTTTCTGCTGTCTGAGTGATAGGGTTACCTAAATTGTTCTCCTCCTTGCTTTAGCACTGCAATTCATAGTGCTATGAGGAAAACAATTTGTTTCTGATTTCACCATAAATTAAGACTCCATATTTGTTTCTACTGGATTTATTTGAAACAGTCAAAAACTTTTAATGAGAGTTAGGCACATATTTGTCCTTCTGTGCCTTAGAAAATCTTCCTCATGTGTCATTTACCTTCACAATGCCCTCAGAAGAATACAGAAGATTTTCAGTAGCAGCCGTGGGATGACTTTCAACTTCCATTCATTTTCTTTATTTCCTTCTTAATTGCTTCGATGCCTTAAAACCCACATTTGACGTTCAAGGTTGGTTTTAGAGCGGTATTGACCAATCAGTCCACAGTGTTAGAGGTTTTCCCACCTCCCCCAGCTTTCTTCTGCTGTAGCATATTTTTTTACTTTGAGGTAATTGAGCTCTTTGGAAATGTAATTTTCCAATGGAAATAATAGCATTCATGAATGCAAGCTCATTATCACAGGAAACCTTTTGCAACACACTAAACTGTGTTTCATAGTTATCACCAGTATAGAAAGACACATATACTCAGCATTTCCTCTATTTTAATAATACCACTTAATTTCTTAATATGTGTTTGAGTAGCTTTGAATTGTTAGCCATGTTAAATTTGTATCTTACATCCTTATGATATTTTGATCAATTGCAGGAAAGATATCATGAATACTGTCATAAACTTACATGCAAATGTCTAGCTTTAGCAATAAATCATTCTGCATAGGCAGCTTGCAGGAAGATAAAAAAATTAATATTGTGGGGTCAAAGTCAGTATAAAATTCATACCAGCATTAAAATAGAAGATATATTTGAGTGTGTTCTTTAGTAACTGAAGCATTCTCGGTATTCAGTAATTCCAGGCTATAGTAATAGGAATGATTTATCAAAATCTACTCTATGATCAGTTTATAACAACAAAATAGATGACTTAATTTGCCTGGCTTCAGTGCTATTGAATTATCTTCATGAAATGGTGTAACTATGCAAAATAAGCTGCTTCAAAGGAGGCACCTTCTAGAAACATTAGTATTACTTGCCATTTCCCCCATTATTACATAAAGTTGTCAGTTCAAAAAAAAGGACATAAATTTCAATGGGTATTTAAGAATCATTTGGGGACTAATTGAAGGCCCTGAGGTCATTTGGGTTTTTTTTTTCTTTATATACTTTCAAAACTTCAGTCATAAGAGATGAGATTTTCAAAAGGATTTAAGTGATGAAAGATCTTTTTCTCCAAGTGGTAAAGTGCTTTTTCTCCATCTGGAAGCCTGAAAATGTACAACCACCAGTCACAGAAGGTGGAAAAGATGTCCTAGAGAAAGGCTCTTTGCACTTCTACCATGGTTTGTGGCTTCTGATGAATGCTTCACTGGTCCCTGACAGAGATCAGAGAGCTGGCTTTCTTCTAACAAATGTTCTGTTCCTCTTAAAATGGAAAGTAGGAACCTCATAAAACACATAAGTGAGTGGCAAAAAGAAATATTGCAAACAAAAAACAAGTTCTAAAGTGTGTGTTATGATCTGTGTTACAGGAACCTAAAACAGCAGAGCAATGACACATTTTGACTTTACTGATCTGTTGCGACAGAAATTTGCTCTTCCAGGCAGGTTAAAAGATGTGGATGCAAAACTGCTCTGTCAAAACATTTTCTATCAGATTGACTTAGAATGACATGCAACTGAAGGACCTTCACATTTGTAGATATTTTACAGCTGGATTTACAGAGTTATTTGAGAAGGTGCAGGAAGGTCACAGAAGCTGGTCCAACTAGTTGCTGAGTTTGTAAATCCTAATAAAAGCTTAACTATGTTGTTAGCACTTAGACTTGTACATGACAGGAGGAAAGATGCTCAGACTTAGAATGACCTCGGGCTGAAACTAGAAAAGTTTCCCACAATAGGTGGGTCTTGAACATAAACCAGCTTCAAGTTCTGATTTGGTACTGTCTTGTGTTGAGCGCCTGGTGCTCACTCATCTAGGCATTCCTAACTTTGGAGAAGTAATTAAGATAAAAACTGCGGATTATTAACTTGTTTGTTTGTTTGTTTGCTTTTTCTTCCCTGCTACAAAATAAATTCATGAAATAATCAATGGAGAGGAGCATAAAATTAGAGTCTAGGTATTTTTTCTAGCAATGTTTCTTGACTTTGGCTTAGAGGTCTAGCACAGTATTGTCCTGGGTTTGGTTAGGATAGGTTAATTTTCTTCACAAGAAGTTAGGTGAGTCCACGTGGACCCAGGACAGCCATCTGAACCAGCCAGTGGGGTATTTGATACTATGAACATCATGCTCCCCCATATAAAATGGGATCTGGCTTGAGCAGGGGTTCTCTGGCACAGCAATGTTTTGTGGCTTGTGGCCATTGGGGCATGTGTTGCATTTTATATTACATATTTTATATATTACTTCTTTAGTCTTGTTGTTCTTCCTGAGGTCCATGCATTCTCTGTACTGCTCTGTTAAACTCTTCTTCTCTCAACCCACTGGATTTTGCATTTTGCTCATAATTCTTCCTTCCCACCCTGCCAGAAGGAGGGGGTGAGTGAGGACCAGTTGTGTGAGCAGTGGCATGGTTCTCAGCTTAGGCTAGGCTTAAAACCCCTACAGGTATCTATAAGATCCCTGTTAAATTTGAAGAAAATCTCTGTTAGAATTGAAGAAAATGGATAGAGAAGCACACTCTCATGGATCTGTATTCTGGGAATGGATTTTGTAGTGTATGCTTATGATATTCTATCTACTCCCTGTCCCAAAGGCAGGAAGTTATTGCAATGCTTCGATTTACAGATCATGGAGGGATTGATTAAGCATGTATATTTTGTCCCAGGTGCAAGTTAAAAATGATTTTGAAATACCCAGAAAGCACCTCGTTGAGTGACTTTGTAGATACACGATTGGGTTTCTTTTTTATCTGAAGAAAAAATTTAGACATTGAGGAAAAACAGTGTTTCACTTTGTTGTGCATGTTTATAGCTTCTCATACAAGACTCTTCAAACACCTGAAGAGAGATAAATATTAATAAACAATGTTAACAATATTGGTGTGAATCCCTTGAAATCCGTTGCATTCAGAGCTTGTGAAATAGCTTGCTTGCCAAGCATGAATGCTTATGTGACGCACTGTTTCTGGAGACTAGCTGAGTGCTGTATAAATACCTGAATTTGAATTTGAACGAAGGCAGTAATGCTCTAAGACTCCTATCTGTCGTTTGCTATTTGTTATTTACTGTTCTCTGTTTCCTTGCTTGAGAATGTTGCAGGCATCTGTTTGAACAGCAGACATCAGCTGGCTCAGATCATAAATCACATGCAATGAATAATGGCTAGGAGGCAGTCAAAGAGAACAGTTTAGAACTCCTCGGAAGGGCTGAAAGGGGTTCACCAAACTTTTATCTTTGTAACTGAATATAAAAGAAATACCTGTTTTCTGATACACAAATGAAAAAGGTTACATCCCTTTATTGAGCCATTACCACCACCCCCAAATACAATGATTTTATCAGCTCCCTAGTACAATGGTTCGAGATTAATGTGAAACAAGGCTCCAAAACTTTTTCAGATTGGATTTATATATATATAGCTTCAGGCAGAGCTATCAACTGAAGTTATTTGTCTGTCTTAAAACAGCAAATCAGAGACAAAACTAGAGAGCGAATCTAAGACACTTGATTCTGGCTCTCCAGGTATAAGTATTAGGTCTTCATCTCTATTCTACAATATGTAATAGATAATGAAATTGCATTAAAGAGAATATCAACATCAAAGTATTGGAAGTTTGTCATGGTATTATTCTACAATTTAGTACAGAAACATGGTGGTTAGTTGTTGTTTTCTTAATAAAGCTTTCAAAAAGCACCTAATATGGAAATGTTTCTCCTATGTTGACTTAATATTTTCCTCCCTAGCCCTTTGCACCTCTTGAAAGTCTGATGCATAGTTTTTGGGAAGAGATACTAGCCCTGGACTGTCTGCAACATTTTACATGGTCTAATTTGATTCTGTAGAAAGTAGAGAAAACAGCAGACAGAACAAGCTGTCTTAGGCATTGAAAACCACAGTTTAGTCTTTCCATTTATGAATAAAGTAATAAGTACAATTGTGATATTTCCTGAGTATCTGGCTCTTGAAGCTAACACCTGGTAGAGGTTAATATCTCATCAGCATTCAACTGTTTCCCAGGTAATAAAATTAGAGGTCCTCAGAGTTCAATATTCATGTCTGCATCTGCTGAAAACAAAACCACAATTTTAAACAACAAACAAACAAAAAACCCCAAGATGTATAAATCCTCAGCTGATAGGGCAAAGTGTCAAGTTATTGGTAGTAAAAATATCCCACCATACCAGTTTTCATGCAAAGCCTGGATAATTTAAAAAATACTCTAATCTATTTACAGCCTTCCTTCAGCTGTTACTGACATGCACAGTGGTCTGAAAGGTTATAAAGACTCCTCAAATTCTTTTTGATAGCTGGTTGTTTCATTCACATTTTCCACTTCATCTACTGTGACTGCTTTTTGAGAAATGTGTGAGCAGGGCTTTGTTAAATGGTTAACTCCAACAGAAAAGCAGCTGATGACCAAGGAAATCTTGTCTAGTCTCCTTGACCTAGGAAATGTTTTGACTCAGCTACAAGAAATAGGAGGTCAGGAGGAAGTTTTACACAGAGAGAGTGATTGCCCATTAGAATAGGCTGCCCGGGGAGGTGGTGGAGTCACCATCGCTGGAGGTGTTCAGGAGGAGACTTGACAGGGTGCTTGGTTGCATGGTTTAGTTGGTTGGGTGGTGTTGGATGATAGGTTGGATGCAATGATCTTGAAGGTCTCTTCCAACCTGGTTTGGTCTATTCCTATTCTATTCTATTCTATTCTATTCTATTCTATTCTATTCTATTCTATTCTATTCTATTCTATTCTATTCTATTCTATTCTATTCTATTCTATTCTATTCTATTCTATTCTATTCGCCTTGAACACAAGCCCTATGAGGAGAGGCTGAGAGAGCTGGGATTGTTTAGCCTGGAGAAGAGGAGGCTCAGGGGTGACTTCATTGCCCTCTACAACTACCTGAAAGGTGGTTGTAGCCAGGAAGGGGTTGGTCTCTTCTCCCAGGCAACCAGCACCAGAACAAGAGGACACAGTCTCAAGCTGTGCCAGGGGAGGTTTAGACTCGAGGTGAGGAGGAAGTTCTTCACTGAGCGAGTCATTCATCATTGGAACGGGCTGCCCAGGGAGGTGGTTGAGTCGCCATTCCTGGAGGCGTTCAAGAGGAGATTGGACGTGGCACTTGGTGCCATGGTCTAGTCATGGGGTCTGTGTTGATAGGTTGGACTTGATGATCCTCGAGGTCCTTTCCAACCTAAGTGATACTGTGATACTGTGATACTGTGATACATCAGAATAATTACTGAAGGAAAGAAAATCCTGATTATTTTTGATCATTGTATTGCCAGGAATCCTTGTTAAAATATGTTGTAAGTGACCAAAGCATTATTTATTTTCAAGTCTTGTAATTGTTTCATTGTAATAGGAGTTTATCAGAAGTACCAAAGCTGATTGCTGGTATAACTCAGCGTATGTGAAATACCTAATGAGTCAGGCTGTGACAGATTCTACTACTAACTAAATGGCCATCCTAAACCCCTTAGTCTTGTAAAATAGAAAGAAAGCAACAAAAAAGGCTTGCTTAATTTTCAGTCAACCTCATTTTATATATAGGCAAGAGATTCTTCCTGTTTAAATGACAAGTGAGCTGGGATTTTCCAGAACTCTTGTTTTAACTTAGCTTCATATCATCAAAGTCAATAAGACAGACTGGAATAGCAAGCTGAGTGACACTGAACCTCTTAGAAAAATTCGTCTCATTCTCCAGGGTGAGGAAAAGAGATTGTTGTTTTTTTTTTTCCTATATGAGTTCTGTGGAACATGTGTCTACTGCAGCCTCCTATAACTTCTGCTTTTTTCATGTAAAAAATGTGTAGGTTATAAGAAATTTCTAGAACTGAGTCAGTGCCTTTGAATTTGGTTTTGGTATGCCTACTTGCTTTTTCAAATGCTCTTAAAAACTGAGTCCGTAAAACCTTACTAGGAAGTATTCTGGCGATGAATTAAAAGAGGGAGGCTTGAGAAATGCTAGGAAAAAAAAATAGAATTTGGCCAAAAAATATGAAATTAAAAGAAAAAGATGAAGCACGTCCCCCCCCCATAGTTAACTTTGAACTATTCTGGCTAAAGTTTCAGAGAGGCTACAGACAAGACTGACATATTGGCTGTACAGCTGCTGTTTTTCAAACAGCCCACCCTCTTGCACTTCCCCTGCCAGGCCCTTTCATAGAAGATTTTGTACTTGGATATTTTTAATGCCACTGTAATGTAATGCTTTGTCCTCTTTTTTTTTTCCCTTCTTTTTTTCTAGATACACTTGCCAATTGCAGCAAGCTGTTTGATGCTTTCAACATGTGAAATAAACAGGCCTTAGAGAGAAGGCTGACAGTATCAAATTCTTTTCGAGAGCAACTTGTGCCAAGTGTGAACTACAGTCTTCAGAGATTCTCCATCTCCTCTAGAGGCCTTCAAGACCCATCTGGATGCATTCCTGTGCGACCTGTGCTAGATTCTGTGGTCCTGCTCTGGCAGGGGAGTTGGACTCAATGATCTCTGGAGTTCCTTTCCACCCCCTAACATCCTGTGATCCTGGGAAATGCTGCATGAGGACTATGCAGTTGTAGCAGTATACAAGTGACTTCTCTGGTAGATGGGAGATGATTTTTATTGTGGTCCATATAGTTGATGAGAGCAAAAGTTGTCTAATGCAAATATATCATAATACTAGTGTTTTTCCCTCTGTGCTTTCTATTCCTGTTTATCATATAAAATGGCTCTGCAGGAAGGAACACAGCTGTTTCCCTGCCTTTTGATCTCTGCTGTGTTCACCTCTTTTGCTCCATGGGAGACATCTGGACAAGCTGGGAAATCAGAGGTTTGAGAAAGGGAAGACAAGCCTTGTTTCTCATGACCTGCATACAAAATGCAATTAAAATGAAGCTGTGCTACAACATAGCAGTTAGCCTGGAGACAGTGACACTGCATTAAAATATCCTTGTGACCAGAAACTTTTACCTGGAGTCATCTATAACAATCACTGCAGTCTGTAAGGCTGGGTGGTGATGGCGTGTTATGAAGTTTTACCAAAAAATTCTCTAACTCAAATGTTCAGCTTTAGTTTTGTTGTACCATCTATTTTAGGATAAACCTAATCATATTTCAGGCCAACTACATTTCTGTTTCCACAGATGAAAACATGGCAAACCATGTTCAAACACCTGTGTGTATAAAGCAGACCCAACTATGCTCACTTTTCCCAGCAGTCTGACTGAGAGCCCACAGCTGCTAGAAAGGGCACTGCATGTACTCAGTAGAGCAGAAAACAGAGAGAGACACGATGATGTGGTTGCTCAAACAGGTAAGGATCCAGGCAAAACCTCAGCAACAGTACCTTCCTCTAGATGCTTCTTGAGGAATCCCAGAAGTCAGAAAACCAGTTGGGTTTAACTCTGCTCCAAAATACTCTAATTTAACTTGAAAGATATTGCTCTGCCTGAGTCATCTCATTCTCACTGAGAGCTGCAGAGATGCATCCATCTCAAATGTGCAGAAAAGCACCACGCTCCTTCACTAAAAGTCCAGATTTGTTAGCTGTCCTTCTGGAGAAGCTTCCATGTGTGACAACAATGCTGGAGGCCAGTTGATTATGGAAGGTGTGACCATTTCTGCTCTTCCAAGTATAGCTTTTTGGCAGCTTTCCTTTCTAGCCACTGGCCTGTTTTTGTTTCCTCTCCTCAAAGGTTCAACATGGAACTGCCTAAGCTCACTGATGAAAGGAAAGCTGCTGGGGTTTGTTGTTATTTAAAAGGGGAGTGTTTTGCAGTGACAGGCAATTAAAGACATGGCACTTTCTGAACATGACATATAGCCCAGGAATGTCACTGTGCATAATGGAGGCACCGCTCCCTGAGACGTGCGATGGCTTGTGATATGTCAAGAGGCGATTCAGTAAGAAACTAACTTGTGTCTAATCTGATCAGCAGGCTGGTTCAGGTGATTCAGTCAATGTAAAAATGCAGATGGAAGGATGCTTTTTTTTGCAGGCAGGTGAGAGAAGGTGACAATTTGCATTTTTAAAGCTAGAGAGAGCTTTCTCCTGAAACTGCCTTCAAGGAAGACTTCTAACTGTTGAACTTTTCCTCGAGGGAAGGAAAATAGAACAGAAATAAATACTTGAACAGTTGTATACATCCAATTATCATAGAGGGGACATTGAGACCATAAATTTAATGACATGAATTGGCACAGCTGCATTATTTTTAGCGAAGTTTCATAGGTTCATTGCTCTGAGTGTTTAAATTCAAGATTCTCATACATACATATACACACACTCATATATCACTGGAGGTGTTTAAGAAGAGACTAGATGAGACACTTGGTGCCATGGTTTAGTTGATTCGATGGTGTTGGGTGATGGGTTGGACTTGATGATCTCGAAGGTATTTTCCAACCTGGTTAATTCTATTCTATTCTATTCTATTCTATTCTATTCTATTCTATTCTATTCTATTCTATTCTATTCTATTCTATTCTATCCTATCCTATCCTATCCTATCCTATTCTATTCCATATGCACACACATATATTTCATAATCACTCTGAATTACTATAATGTTTAAGGTCTTCAAATTTAGTCACTAGACCATTTTGGTCAGGTGAAGTAGGGGTAAACACAGCCAGGGATTTATCTTCTGCACACAGAAAAACGTGTGTGTAACACAGATATTTCTGTGCATACATTTTGGCCTTGTCCCAGGCTGCATAAAATAGTTCAGTCTTCTAGGTGGTTCTATTAGTCTATTAGCCTTTCAAATTTGTTCTTTAAAATCTGCTCAGATGGACTTAGACATGGGTTTCAATTTCAAAGGTGGAAATAACAATTTTAGTCTGGAGAAAGAGATTTTGTAAAAAAATACTGTTTTAATGAACCATAAAATGAATTCCACTATTTGTGTGGTCTTTTACTATTCTAAAGAACATAGCTGATGCTTTGGAACTTACTGAGCTATATTGTTCTTTGTAACCTGAACTCAGAGATCCAACAAATACATAAGCAGTTATATGTATGTTGAAACACGTGAGCTATTTTCCCACTGCCAAAGGAGGAGTGCAGGACAAAATAAACCTAAACAGTGAAATATCAAGAAAAACATAAAATGAAAATGGAATTAGATTTTTTTAAATGCAGAAAGTTCAAGTTTTAATGCACAAAATAACCATCCAGAAAATTTGCTTTTTAAGTGTGTATCAGTTTAAATTTGTCAGTACTCCTAGCATTGACCTGACAGAATTTAACAGAAAAATATGATATTCTTGATAGTTGAGATCAAGTGTATATTCTTCAGACTGCTGATGAAATAATTTAGTGTCTGAGCCTCTGAACTAATATTTGTGCTGAATATTATCTGGCTCCACAAGTGGCCTTATATAATTCAGTGGGACCTTTACTGGAGTGAAATGTTCCACAGCTGAAGGGCAATCACACAATTATCAGTTCCTTCCTCAAAAATTAAGATCTAATTATGTGTTTCCTTTACTTGAACAGCCTTGTTTACAGAGTTCAGCTCTTGAACTTTAACATGAAAAGGGGGAAATGGTTGGAATTTGATATTGGGCCAAAGACATTTTAGTAACAAAATTATATTTTTTTCAGAGCCTAGATATTAACGTACACTGAGAAACTCCCAGGCTTTCGTACCTGTAAATTATCATTGAGTGTGTATGGCACTATCAGGCTGATAGTGTCAATTACTCTTAATTCCTGCAGTGGAAAAGTGACCATTTTCCTTGTTATGCCAGAAAGCTAGAGAAACCACTCTGCTTCTGTTTAACAGCGAAGGTCATTAGCGGCTGAGGGCTTTCATTACCCACCGTGGTCATTAACTGTCAGCTGCAGGAGACAAGCTGCAAAAAAATTCATTCCAACTGTCTTTGAGAAATGAGTGTTGAGGATTGGATGAGACTTAGAGCCACTGAGGTTTTGCTGAGATCTCAAACCATACCGAGTCTTCAAACCTTGCTGCTCTGTTTTGAAGGCTACTACTTTTTTCATTTTGCCCTTCTGAAAGCAATGGTCCTTTCATTTATCTTTAGTCCACACAAAATCTAAACAGACGCTCATTCAGAGATGTTTGAACTTTCCTCAATAACATCTATAACACTCTGCATTCATCTGTCTCTGCTAGTAGCCAGTTAAGATTTTCTCATCTGAAAGAAAGCATCATGGATAGTGTTTGTTATTAGAAATTGTGTTTCTAGTACAATCAGTTTTCTCCCCCTACTTCCCTGAGTAGAACACTATCCCCAAAAGCCTTTTAGCTAGGATATGAGTAGACTTGGCAAACAGTTTAAAAAGGTATTAGTTCATGCATTCCAACATATTTGGGATTAAGCAGCATTGCAGGATCATTGAAGACCTTTCAAAATGTAGGATTGGAAACAATTTAAAGGTACGAAGTCTGAAATACAGTCAGTGCTAAAATTATGTTTAAAATCTCTGGTTTGGTTTCAAATGCAATGCAGTGTGATTTTACCAGTCTTGCAGCACCTCTAAGATGCTGTGTGACCTGTGAACCAACCAGAAGCCATATTTTCAGGGTTAATGAGGCACTCTGCTCGAGCTAATAAGCTCAGTTGGGAAGCAGGAGATACTAACTGAGGTTCAGAGCCTTGCTACAAGCCTGTTCCTTCTGGTCAGCTGTGAGGAAGGGCAGAACTCATCTGCTGAGGGTACATATAAGAACATATTCAGGGTTATGTGAAAACATCATGTACTTCAATCTTTTGGGGGCTACTTGCCAGGAGATACTTGGGGGATGCTATTTGTGGTTTTAAAATAGTTTGAAATATGCAAAACACTTTCATCTGTCTAGTAACATTACAGTGAATTCTGTAATGCTTGTCATAGAGGAAGGACTTTTTTTTTCCTCAGCATTTTTATTATTTAGCAGAGTATTCTGGTTGCAAGCCAGAAGTCATACGCTGTAATTGTTAGGTGTGACATCTCTCCATCAGTCATAGATGCTGAGCGAGTAGTGAACCATGTTCTATTTGTTTTTTGTACCCTAAAGGCAGAGTAACTATCAGTGCTAGTCAAGTTACTTTGGATGCATATGTAGGTGAACAGAAGCAAAGCTGACAATAATCAAATTGTTCCATTTAAGTGAATTGTCAAATCATGTCTCTACTTTCAACGCTTGTTTCTGCTTTTTTGTATCCATGCATCTTGGAAAAACAAAATCAACCAAACAAAACCCGACAAAAAATACCACAGTGGCACCAGAATTAAATTTGTAAGCTTAAATATTGTCTTTCTGGTTGTACTGTAAAGTAGTAACAGTAATGTTTACTGTGACTGATGACTGTAATAATGATCAGTAGATGCAAATGCTTTATTAAGTTAATTGCTTTGAGAGCAAAAAGGGAGGACAACACTATTAAAAACTGATTGAAGGGCCACAGATGTTTTCATCAGTCCACTCAGTCTGCACAGTGTAGAAGTTAAAACACCCCTGGGACATCCAACCTTGAAGAAAAAGTTGTTTAGTAAGAATTACTAGTTAAGAAAACCCCCAAATTCAAATAGTCATCAATGACAATTCTTAGATGAGTTCTGGTATAGGGGAAGACCATAAATAGATCATTCTGTTGTGGACATCTCAGATTAGAATCATAGAATCATTTAGGTTGGAAAAGACTTTTAAGATCATTGAGTGCAACAATGAACCTAAGACTGCCAAGGCTACCATTAAACTACATAACTAAGCACTGTGGTTGCATGTCATTTAAATATCTTCAGGGCTGATGACTCATCCATTTCTCCAGGCAGAAAGTTCTAACGCCTGACATTCTTTTGTGAAGAAATTTTTCCTAATGTCCAATCTAAACCTCCTGTGGTGCAACCTCAGTCCATGTTCTTTCACCCTATCATTTGCTACAACCTCCTTTTATGTAGTTGAAGAGAGTGATAAGGTCTCCCTTGAGTGTCCTTTTCTCCAGACTGGACAACCTCAGTTCCCTCTGCCACACTTCATAGCACTTGTGCTCTAGATCCTTTACCAGCTTTTCTGCCCTTTTTTGGATGTGCCCCAGCATCTCAGTTTCCTGTAGGGAGGAAACCAAAACTGAACACAATGTTCAAGTGAAGTCTCACAAGTGATGAGTAGACGGAGACAATCACTCCCCTAGTCATGTTGGTCATGTTGTCTGCAATAGAAATCCAAATTCTGTTTGCCTTCTTGGGTACCTGGGAATAGTGTTGGCTCATATCCAGCCACCTGTCAACCAACAACCCCAGCTTTCCAGTTATGCCTGTAGCGTTGTGTGGGGTTGTTGTGACCCAGTGCGGGACTCAGGCAGAACTTGGTGTGTTGAACTTCATACAACCCATTGATCCAGCCTTTCCAGGTCCCTCTGGAGCACCTTCCCATCCTCAAGCAGATCAACACTCCTGCCCAACTAGATATCATCTGCAAGCTTGCTGAAAATGCATTTGATCCCCTTGTCCAGACCATTGATAAAGGTATTGAACAGAACTGGCCCTAATACTGAGCGCTGGGAACATCACTTGTGACTAGCTGCCATCTGTATTTAAACCCACTCACCATTAGCCTTTGGGCCTGGCCATCCATAAACACAATTATTGTGCTGTCAAACATCAAATACCGATTAGAGCTCATTGTGATCTCTCTGCTGTTTTGCAGGAGCTCTGGCAACTATTAAACTTTTGTCATCTTTCTAGACTTGTAGCTGAACTTAGAAGGCATGCTGTGGCTAGGTGGTAAACACAAGGTCCTCTGTCAGTCATTTCTCTTTGATAATTTGCCTGCTTTCTTCTGTTCACAGCTCTCAGCACCCATGCTGTTCAGCGTTTCCTTACTGAATTTTGTCTCTCCCAGGGGTAACCCATGTGGTGCTAATTGGCCTTCATCATCTAGTTTGTTTCTGGCCACAACAACAGATTTGTCAAACACAAGTTTGTTTTGTGTACATGAGGATGTGTGTCTGGGGAGCTTTTTCTCCTGGGTTGTTTTTTAAGTTCATTCCCAAGATGAATGTCACTTAAGTTTTACATCTGTTTCTATTTCTTGCTCTGTTGCAACATAAAGCTGTACCTCTCCTATAAATTCTGTAGCAATGGATCTGCTGAGTTCTTTTTGACTGGTGAAACAAAACAATTTGTACATCTGCCTTTCTGAAAAATTGTTTTTGTCAGTTTCAAACCAGTACTTGGTAGTCATATCAGCCAAGAACCTAGCCAATAAAGCTGTATTCTGTTTTGCAAATCACTACTTTTGTGTTCCTTCAAATGCATTTGGCCTTTCAAATCCATTGCAAATCCACCTACGTTTTTGTCATTTGATTATATCTGGACTAAGGAGCAATTCCTTCCTCTTGCTTGTCAAGGTGTATATATTCCAGGTCTTATTTAATAATGCAGCTTCCTGAGATGACCTCTTTTCTGCATGAATGTTGGTTCCAACCTTCATTTTCTTGAGCTAACTTCATTACATATTCTCTCCCTTGCTTCTACACTCTCAAGGGAATACTCTTATTTCAGGACACAAGGGGTTTCACTGCTAATGAAAATCCCCAAGTATCACAACTGAAATTTACTCTGTTGTGCTCAGCCCACGAAAAAGAAAAATGTATACTACAGTTAATAATCTAGATCTCATTAAAACCAACTTGAGTTATTTATTTCCACATCAAGCCAAAGTCATTTACAAGCATATAGAAAACATATCTAAAGGCTTAAATAAAATGAGCCAGATTCTGGCATGAGTTTAACTGGAACCATGGAGGTCTCTTCTTGTATAACTTAATAAAAATACTGCTCCCTCGTGTCTTCCTTTAGATAATCAGAACAAGCTGGTGTCACCACTGCAGAAAAGGATTTATTCCATTGCTCTGTATCTCACTTTGCTTTTGCAGTTTAATCTGTCAGGAGCAGTCTAGAAATGCTTTAGATAGAAGCCTTTTCTCAGAAAACCTGTTCTGTCTGTTTCTTGCTTTTATTTTGACTAGAATCAAATTATTTTCTGAAACAAGTCTAATTAGAACATGTAAAGAAATGCCCTGTGTATGATAGAGAGAACTGGTACAGAGGTATTATCTGTGTCCATTTGGGTAAATCTGAATGATCCTTCATTACAGAGTTGTCTTTGATGCAAATACTTCTGTATTTCATATCCCTGTTCATATCTCTGAGTTTTCATTCTTCTCATCTGTTGAAAACCGTTCTCTGAATTAATGGTAATGGTAGAGGTTGCACTTATCTCAACGTATATCTCATCAACCTGACATACAGTCCACAAAGGCTGTAGACAAAGTAGCTGCCCCTGCCTTCAGAGTTGCTTACAAAGATCACCTGTACAAGGCCTCTCTAATGTTGGAAGGGAACTCAAAATATGCCTTTAAGCCAGTACTCCCCTATTTCTTTCCTGTTCCTAGAAAGAAACCTGAGCTTCTTCCCACTCACACAATCTCAGGCTAGGATCTATTCCACTGACATTTCCTGAGGCAGCCCACCAGGTGTTGCTACAGCAGCAGCAGCTGTGACGTTCAATGTAGTATTTATTCTTCCCCTAGGAATTTATCCATGAGTCAAATCTCCATCTCTGCCAAACATTAATTCTTGGCATTGGTGCTGGTGCCTCATCCATTTGGATTCAAGCCTTTGCATGGGCAACAGTCACAATACCAGCAGCATTTAGCGACTGCGTTTCACCATCATCCCTGCTACAACTACATTGTAATTTCAAACAGTTGGAAAATTAACTGAATTCCACACATTTAAAGGGAAGATCCTTATGTGATCACAATGCATGAGGGTATTCTGCCTATTTTTTGGTTTGCATAAGTAAAAATTGGAAAAAAAAAATAGAATTAGAGTGGGGAATTGAACTAATCAAGTTGTGTCTTAAATAAAGTCATTGTAAACTATAATGAAACTGAGATGTGTGTCTCATGAGTCTTTGCTCAGTACAGTATTTAATTTTTCATTATAACCTCAGTTCATTATAGGTTGGTTTTTTTTTACTTAAATGGTATTTTCTCCTACAAACATCCAAAAGAAGTCATAGAATCATAGAATTGTTAGGGTTGGAAGGGACCTCAAGGATCCCTGGAGGCCTGGAGGGCCCTTCCAACCTCTCATGCACTGTGCTGCTGTGGTACTGTGATGATGAGATGACCTGGGTCATCATATGATTAATGTTAGTTAACCATTTCTCTTCACAGAAGGAGTTGTTAGCCATTGGAATGTGCTGCCCAGGGAGGTGGTGGAGTCACCATCCCTGGAGGTGTTCAAGAGGGGATTGGATGTGGCACTTGGTGCCATAGTTCAGTTAATCATGGGGTGCTGGGTGACAGGTTGGACTTGATGATCTCTGAGGTCTTTTCCAGCCTTATTGATTCTATGGTTCTATTCTATGGATCATCTAATTCCAACCTCGCTGCCATGAGCAAGAACACCTCACACTAGATCAGGTTGCTCAGAGCTACATTCAGCCTGGCCTTAAAAAACCTCTAGGGATGAGGCTTCTGCCACCTCCCTGGGCAGCCTGTTCCAGTGTCTCACCATCCTCATGGTGAAGAATTTCTTCCTAACATCCAATTTGAATCTACCCATTCCTAGTTTTTTTTCCATTCTCCCTACTCCTATATCATTACCCAACATCCATTATATATGTGAAATGTGCCCAAAAAAGTGTGCTTAATCTATTAGCATTTGGCTGAAACAATAAATGTCCTTCCTTTAGAAGGACATTCAGTGGTATTCAAGTCAGGGTTTAAGCCAGGTCTCTGAAACTCTTATAAATATACAAAGTTAGTGAGGCTCAATATTGGTAGAAGGACCAGCAAGAACAGCACTGAACTTCCAAAGTTGCAATTAGAGTTCCCCTTCTGGAAGAGTGAAAGTTGTAGAAACCTTCAAAGTAAATATATCCAGTGAAGACATTACAATCTGCTATTTTGTAAGAAAACATTTTAATTTTTAATATCTTCAGAAATGTTAGGAGATCTGAAAGTTGAACCTCTCTTTTCTTAAATTCATGTGAGAATTACACTGGGAGTTTTCAGTGGAATGTTTCATATGCAGGTATAATATAATGTGAAATGTTAAAATCTTTTCATTTGAGATTAATCATCAGCAACTTGTATACTTTTTTTCTTTTATCTGAGAGCTTTTTCCTTCAATATTAAAAGTATACTAGGTTATAAATCACAGTATTGTCAATTTTTAAACCTACAGAAAGACCAGTGCTTGAGATTTTGAAGAGGCAGAGGTTATTACTGTTGTCATAGTGGGGAATTCTGTATTACCATTGATATTTTCCTCTTTCTTGGTACCAACTAGGAAAGTCTGAAACTAGAATAGTAGCATTGCATTATCTCCAGTGGTTTTCAGCAAAAGGGCCAATGTGTGACAAAATGAAGACATTTTTGGCATAAAATGCATATGTATAGCAGTATCTCACAAGGCAGAGACGTTCTGCCAATACTGGAGCAGAAGATGAACTCTCATTTGTGAAATAAGTGATTCGTTGCAGCTTGCTCCTATATGAAGAAATCTGGCAAATAAATGGAGATGAAATAGGGCATTTTGCATACATTTAGGAAGAAAAGTTACTCTGTGTGTGTACAAGCCAAAACAAGTGATCTGTTGGTTAAATAATGACGAAAGGTTTGGGGGTGTGAATGCGGCAGAATGCAGCTCTCACATCTGCATGAATAACAAAAGACAAGGTTTAGCACACACATCTAAGCCCATTTCAGCCTTTAAAAATGGATCAGTGTCTTGTCATCAAAAGTGATGGCAACAAAGATATTAGGAGGTACATATGTAGTAGCTTTGTCATGAAAAGAAGCAAATACTTCCAATTCAAATTAAAAAGGAGAACATTTGTGGTAATTTTTCAGGAAGAAGAGAGACAGGAATTTTCAACGTGTACATGCAAAAGGCAGATCTTCTGAAATGAATTCACCACTGCATCTCTCCTGGTCAGCTTTTCTTATTGTGCTCTCCAGCAAAAAAGCATCCAAGGTCTGCTGAGTATAGTCAGAATCTTCTATGCACGTGTTTGTGATTCATAATAAATTTGGGGCTCTTGGGAGGTGTTACAAGAGGAAAATTTTAAAGAAGATAAAATCTAAAAGCTTTTAAAGTAATTTCAT
Organism: Melanerpes formicivorus; assembly: GCF_026170545.1. Lineage (NCBI taxonomy): Eukaryota > Metazoa > Chordata > Aves > Piciformes > Picidae > Melanerpes > Melanerpes formicivorus. Next base: position 396,670 of record NW_027142389.1, on the reverse strand, counting down.
TTCTCAGATATCACTGTGAGGATAAGTGACTAAAAGGACTATGATGCTCAATTGCTAATTTCCTATTCCTGTGCAGTGTAAGATCTTCTAGATAAAACGCATCACACCAGTGAAAAACCCAAATTCCTATTTCATTAAAAGATACTGCATCATGAAAGGCAATAACCTGATGGAAGTTCTCTGCACTGCACACAAAGAACTTTTACTCATTTCAAACGAATTTGAAACTCGAGGATTGTAAAGCCACCAAGCTACATTTCCCTTATTGGCATAATTTATTAACTAGACTTTCTGGAAATGCAGTTTTTCACTTGGTTTCTATGTTCTCCTCTATTCTCAGTAAAATAATGGTGTTCATTGCTCACTAGAAGCAAGAAAACCCCACAAACTCTTCCACATGGCAGCTTCTGAAGTGTATTCAGCTCAGATTTCCCATGCAGAAATGCCCCTTAGTTACTCCAAACACTTTATGTTTGTGTACAAAAGTGTTCATACTGATTTTTTTTTCCACTTTGGACCGACTCCAATATCTTCGACAGCTTTTAGAACCACAATGCAATAAAATACAAAAAGATGCTGTCACTAGCTGATTCATTTATATTTTTTCATATTATATTTTAACCCCAGACATTTTGAAATGTGAAATACTGTGGTCTCCAATTCTTGTAAATTCGCCAGAATGATTCAGACCTAGCAGGAGCCTCATAGCCATCTGGCTGTAGCTTGAGATCTCTCCAGAGAGTAAATCAAGTGTCAGAGTGCATCTTTATGTTAGAGTGAAGCAACTATAACTTGCTGTTTCAAAACTTATGGTTTTGAAATAACCAGATTGACCCTGCAGATAAGTGCATGATTTGAAACTCAGAATTGCACTCCCTGTAATCACCCTGACATTGACAGGCCGAACGAAACCTTTAGCTCTGGGATGTGTAACTGTCGCCAACGGCATTTTTGCAGAGCATCATTTGAGTGAGTGCATTATGAAGATGTGTGGAGTGGTAAGGGAAGCATCACAGAACTGAAGAGTCAGTGTAACAGTCAGTAGCAACAACATAAAGTTTGTGATAACCTTTATTGACGAAAGTCTCTTTGCAGTGACTGGAAGATCTTTTATCAGTAGGAAGCTGGGTGCCAGATACTGAACCTTTCTCAGCTGAAGAGAGAATGAAACACCTTTGAGGATACTGGCCTGCAAGATGCAGTGCTGCAGAAGAGTGTAATTAATAGAGCAGATTTCATTTTCTGTTGCACAGAGATTGCCATCTTAGAAAAGGATATTACAGACCTTGCTCTGGTATTCCCAATATAGCCTGAGCTCTTATGGTAAAATTCCTGCTGTGGGTAAAGCAACAGGAGCTTAGATCTCTGCTTTAGTATTTTTATGAAAGCACAGTATCTAAGCACTAAGGGAGCCACCAGACTAGTATGAAGAATCTCACTGGTGTATAACTGCAGAGGATTCGTATACAAGTCATATAAAATTGCCACAATCCAGTTCTTCATCTAAGAAATTATTAATAACAGCAATAGCTAATAAAGAGGCAGAAGTATCTCTCTAGAGAGAAGGTTGCTGAAGCCTTTTGCAACTGAACTGTGCTGTGGCTTCTAAGTTAGATACATCAGTCAAACTCTAGAGGAAATATCTTTCCTCGCTGTGTTGGCTTTGGGATGGTCTACAGGCTGGCAGAAACTTTTACATTACTTTTAGAAATGTTAGCAAAGCAATTGTGAAATACTGTGTTTGTGTCTCCCTTTTACCAACTATAGTTTTGAAAAAGGATGTGTCAGAGGCCTCCAAATAAACCAATGTGGGGATTCCTTCCCATCTTGATCAGCTGGACAGATTGGCAGAGTCCAACATGACATTCAACAAGTCCAAGTGCCGGGTGCTGCACTTTGGCCACAACAACTTCATGCAGTGCTACAGGCTGGGGTTGCAGTGGCTGGAGAGCAGCCAAACAGAAAGGGAGCTGGGGGTGCTGATTGACAGCTGGCTGAACATGAGTCAGCAGTGTGCCCAGGTGGCCAAGAAGGCCAATGGTATCCTGGCCTGCATCAGAAATAGTGTGGTCAGCAGAAGCAGGGAAGTCATTCTGCCCCTGTACTCATCACTGGTTAGGCCACACCTTGAGTACTGTGTCCAGTTCTGGGCCTATCAGTTTAAGAAGGACATTGAGACTCTTGAACGTGTCCAGAGAAGGGCAACAAGGCTGGGGAGAGGCCTTGAGTACAAGCCCTGTTAGGATAGGCTGAGGGAGCTGGGATTGTTTAGCCTGGAGATGAGGAGGCTCAGGGCAGACCTTATTGCTGTCTACAACTACCTGAAGGGAGGTTGTAGCCAAGAGGGGGTTGGTCTCTTCTCCCAGGCAAGCAGCACCAGAACAAGAGGACACAGTCCCAAGCTGCACCAGGGGAAGTTTAGGCTTGAGGTGAGGAGAAAGTTCTTCACCAAGAGAGCTGTTAGCCATTGGAATGTGCTGCCCAGGGAGGTGGTGGAGTCACCATCCCTGGAGGTGTTCAAGAGGGCATTGGTCGTGACAGGTGGGTGGGTGACAGGTTGGACTTGATGATCTTTGAGGTCTCTTCCAACCTTATTGATTCTGTGATTCTATGATCATCACCTGCAGTCCCGTGCTACACTGCTACAGCAGAGAATAATGCTTCACTTACTCTGCCTCCCTGAGAGGGTTAATGTAATTTCTGAGAAGAAAGGGTGAAATACCGAGCACATAGGTTGCACAGAGAAGTGAATTATTCTGTCATTTCTTTTAGCCTTCAAAGTATATTAAAATGCACAAACAGCTGGTGCACACCTGCTCCTGGACTCCAGGTCCTACTTGCTTTATATCTTCAGCTCAAAAGGCTTTGACTTTTTTATATTTGTTAAATATTTGTTGAGTGTTTTTTCTAGGTCAGTTTTGCTTTCACGCTTTTGGTGTCATACTTGGGATGCATGAGCTTTTTTAAAAACTGTTTACCAGGAAAAAAAACATATAAGAGGAAGAAGATGAATGCCTTATTCATGCAAATGGGAAGCGTGTGGGTATTATATCTATGAAATTTCTGTCTCAGGAGGAATTTCAATAGTTTGATGTTTGTTTTATCTTTGGGTAAAATGATAATCACAAAATATTGGTATGGCTTTCAGGAAAAAAAAATAACACGCACAAAACAAAAAGTCAAAAGGAAAACAACCTCTAAATTAAGTAAAAATTATCTGAAAATCTTTGATAAAATCTATATGGAGTCAGAATAGTGGTTTTACACAACATGTTTTCAAATTGCACATGAGAAGTCACCTGGAGTGGGTATCACTCCAAGATGCTTTTTATTTAGATCAAACTTCACATTTCATTACTATTCTTTAAACAAAACATAAATAAATGATGTATAGCTGCTGGTTTTGTGCTTTCCTGAGGAAAAATAATGCAGTGCTATTAATGCAGGTGTCAAGAGGCATTTTCAATCTCTTTTGGAGCTGCATTCGCCCTGCATGTTCTACAACTAAATTCAGAATCTCCGTGTATGTGTAAATGTATTAAGTGACAGTTAAGAATTTAGTCAGCTTCTATGTCATTGCTCTCTCCCTCACTGGGAAGCCAACCTCTAAGGCTCTGAACATCTGCTGCCATGTAGAAGAATGGCAACGCTGGTGTCAGAGTGTAAAACTGGTGCTGGAATTAGGGACAACTATATTCTCATTTAGCATATGGCAACATGTGTTCTCATCAGTCATTTATCTCCTAATATGTGCCTACATCTGAATCTTAATGATGGGAAGAGAGTGATGAGTGGAAGCCTGCCCTTGGATATATATAGTTCTCTAGAATCCTCGCATGCAAGGTTAAACAAAGATCAGACAAAATGGGCTGCTCCCAAATGTCCATGCTGCATACACAATACTGATTTCTACAAGTAATTGGAAATCTTCTGTTAACTGTCAGTTTTTATGGATAATACTTATAGGTTCTACAAACACAAGAGAAATGTTCAAGTTATCGACAGCAATCAGGATTATGTCCATAAAACACTGAATAAAAGCTGTCTCAACTGAATGAGTTGTGTACTGGGAAAAAAAAAAATGCACTGTATTTTACTTTAATAATGGAAACAGAACGTTGTTCTTTCTCTGGTAGCTACCTAAATCTGTATAGAGCTGAAGAAAGGATTTGTTTTACTGATAATTGTTCGACACTTAAGAGAAATAGGATGATGGAAAAACCCGTAACATCTGCTTCAAATAGTTTGTCTGAGATGTTATGATTGAAAAAATAAATACAAGATAGCCATAAATTCCACACTGAAGGCTCTTCACATTGCTTTGTTTTACCTTTCTAGTCTGAACAGTATTTATAGTTTAGTGCATTTCTATAAATCTACATGGTTGAAGTTGTTATGCAAAGCTTTGCCATAACTTAATTCATGACATCTCAGTGGAGCTCCTGTTTGGGGGCTCTGCATGCTAGGTGTTATATTGCAAGAAATATGGAACTGATACAAAAGAACCACAATTTGTACTTGGCTACAAGGATTTTCATATTTTTTTATAATCAGGATACAGGGTGGAATAAATGTCGACAGATCTGCCACACAAGTGGCAAGAGAACAATCCAGTTCCTATTAGAAGAGAGTAAGCTTTCCATCATCATCAATTGTTTCTGGATTAGATCCTATACTGTCTCCAAGTGTGTGTATGCCAAGTTCTACAGAGAACTTAGGAAAAAACATACTGGCACAGGTGATGTCTGGCACTTTTGAAAATGCAGTTCAACCTTTGTGGGACAGATGAGTACAGAGGGAATTTTAAAAAGAAAAACTGCAAATTAATTTATTTTTTTTTGCAGCTGCTGCTTGACTGAGGAATACACCATGTTGCCTGCTTTCCCTTTGATCATGGACACTATTCCTGCAATTATTGTTCCTTTTTATATACCCCATGACATTGAAGTTTGCTACTCAAATTGCTGTTTGATGCTTAAATTAGTGTGCCCTGTCTAAACGGCACTCGTAGCTTTTGTTCTCAGGAACTGATTGCTCAGTAAAAATGAAGCACAGGAGATTCCTGACTGCCTTGATATCTTAACACAATGTTAGTACCATTTTGTGATGGAAAATTATCTCAATTTCCCTCAAATTAACATTTTTTCCCCATACAGTTATGTCAGGAATTTTGATATTTCAGAGGATTATTTCCTGAAGAAGAGTAAGTCTTTTAGAACTCATCAAAATCAGAGTAATCAGTCTGAATAGACTTAGAGCAGCAAAGATCTGAACAGAAAGTTCACAGAAAGTTGATACCTTGGGGCATGAAGTCCTCACTCATGTTTTGTGGTGGCAGCTCTAGTTGAGAGTCTCCTCTGGCTCCTTCAGTGTCCCCTCAGTATTGCCAGCACAACACATAAAGCCCAATGTTGAATCCTGAAGAAGCTGAGCTGACTTAGTAATGGCTCACCATTTTGTTTTTCATTTTCCTTGTCCCTCAAACTCTTCTAAGATAAATAATGGGTGGAATAGAGGTAAAAAATGGTATTTAGTGATGTAGGGTGTAGGGAAGGAGAACAGCATGAGTTGAAACAATAGTCCTTGGTATAAATGAGCAAGTTGAATTTTGCATTTTCTGTTTATTACATTGTTATCTGCTTTCCATTCAAAAGTATTTTAAAGGGAATCAGGCTTTCTTGTGTCTGTTCCACAGGACAAAGAGTGGTTGCAACCAGCAGCTGCAGCATACAATACACAAGCAAAGGAGCTTTGGGAGTCCTGAGTGCCTTTGTCTGATAGAATAGAATAGAATAGAATAGAATAGAATAGAATAGAATAGAATAGAATAGGCCAGACCAAGTTGGAAGAGACCTTCAAGATCATCACATCCAACCTATTATCCAGCCCACCTAATCAACTAAACTGTTCAACCAAGCACCTTATCAAGTCTCCTCGCAAACACCTCCAATGATGGTGACTCCACCACCTCCCTGGGCAGCCCATTCCAATGGGCAATCACTCTCTCTGGGTAGAACTTCTTCCTAGCCTCCAGCCTAAACCTTGAGACTGTGTCCTCTTGTTCTGGTGCTGGTTGCCTGGGAGAAGAGACCAACCTCCGCCTGGCTACAACCTCCCTTAAGGGAGTTGTAGAGAGCAATAAGTTGTAGTGAGTAATAGTAGAGTAATAGTTGTAGAGAGTAATGATTTTGCACTGCTGCGTTCGGTTGGCAAAGGGTAAGTTGAAGCTGCACAGGAAGCAGGTTCTGGAAACTATCGTTAACATGAGAATGCATTTTAAGGTAGCCAAGTGCTTCAGTGCTGCCAGAGGCGAAAATCCTATCCCCATTTATTCATTCCACCTCCTACCTTTGTTTACACATGTGCCATCCATGTAGTAATGCAAACCTCCCTCCCCCATCACCCCTGAGACTAGGAACTGATGTTTATTTATTTTGAGTTGTAACTAGGATCAGTTGCTTGAGCAGCCACCTGAACATTTCTTCTAGCTGAAGTCAAAGTGAAGTGTTGGTATACGGAGTGCTTTCAGCAGCAACATTGGCTTATAATGACTTTCAGTGCTCAAGGAACCATGAGTACAATTCTCAAGGAAAGACTGGCAGTTTGCTTTAAAACTAGGGGGCAAATGGAGGAATGGCTACTTTAACCTTGATGTTGGTCTCACTATATCTCTTGCATTTGTAAATCAATAGTGTGTAGCATACTGCATGCCTTACTAAGCCCGCAAAAAAGATATAGGAGTGCATTCTCTCTGCAAAGCACCAAGATTTGTGCAACTTCCATTAACATTGAGTTAAAAATATAGTCCAAAGCATGAATGCAGCATAAATACCAGGGGCACAGAATGAAAGATATTCTTTAGTCTATCCTTTATCTGGACACCTGCAGTTTCATAACTCTTTCCCAGCTTATTTGCGTTAACCTGGCTTTAGATTACACTCAGCTTCTTTTCTTGGTTATCCATTGATGCTCCCTCTGGGGTAGATTGTTCCTGGCTGTGTTGTGAGAGCACACAGCCTGAGAAACATCAGTAGCAGTTCCTGCATTTCCCTGTGATGATTTTCTATGTCCACTCCTTGGAATTAGGGAAACATTAAAGGAATGGGAACTAGATGAGGTCATGTCTTCAGGTCAGGTACAATGAAGACAAATCAGATTTTCCTGGTCCTCACATTTAATACTTGGGATCACAAAATCATGGAATACCAGATTTCAAGGGACCTCAAGGATCATTGGGTCAAATCACTCTTGACAAAAGCAGTCCAGAAGGGTTGGACTAAGGGATGCTTGAGCTCCCTTCAAAGAATCACAGAATGTCAGGAGTTGGAAGGGACCTCCAGAGATCATTGAGTCTGCCCCCCTGCCAAAGCAGTATCAGCTAAGGCAAACCACACAGGAATGCATCCAGATGGGTCTTGAAAGTCTCTAGAGAAGGAAACTCCACAGCCTCTCTGGGCAGCCTGTTCAAGTGCTACATCACCCTTACAGTAAAGAAGTTTTTCCTCATATTGAGGTCAAATTTCCTGCATTGCAGTTGCCCCTTGTCCTGTCGTGGGACACCATTGAAAAGAGACTAGCCCCTTCTTCTTGACACCCACTCCTCAGATAATTATAAATATTAATAAGATCTCTTCTCAGTCTTCTCTTTCCCTTTTGCCCTCAGTCATCTGCATTTAATGAATGTTAATCTGATGGGGCAAATGGTCAGTGCCATTGGTAAGTTTCCAGCTTCTCTCACTTCATTATATTCCTTTATGGGCAAAACAGTCAAATTATTTTTCTACTGCTACTACTACTTATTTCATAGGGCGACATTGTTGCCTGGGCTGAGACCTTTTATTACAAATTTCAGTGCCATGTGCTCTCTCTATGCATGAGCTATAAACCAAGGCAGGGGAGAAAGGATTTTCATAACAGAAATATTCACACCACATTAATTGTATCAGCATGAACTGTGGCACTACAATAAGGGTTGTTTTAATTTGACTAAAAGTGAATAGATTGCTGTGAATCAATTGCAATCTAATAAGGGTCTTATTGTAAAACCTACTGATAAGATGGAGAGTGGCTTTGCTCAGAACCAAGCTTCCTGAGAATGAAATTTCAAAAGAACTTAATGCTGACTTTTATAAACCTTTGCTCAGTGATGCTAATGGAAATACAGAAACCCCTATCTCCCAGTGTTCCCACTTTTTAATAAGTTGTTGCCAGATTATTATTAAAAGATAATTCAGGTTCTTAGAGCTTTAGTCTGAGAGGGACTGAGCTGCTCCTGGGTAGAGTTGAGTGCTCTTAACTCCTATTGTCTGTAAAGAAAGCTGAGGGTACTTAGCAGTTCACAGATTCTAAGCAAGTAGATCGTCTAGGGTGTTTAAGACAGATCCTGAACTGTAGCCTAAATCATTGTTTTGACTAAATGCCTAAACATTTGCATGGCTAAAATTAAGAGGGAATCAGAATCACAGTGCATCATCATGGAAATGCCTTTACTCAGATGGTTGGGAATCTGAGCCCAAGACTGCTTCATCATTTCTACAGTTAAAAGACCACAAGGTCGCTGAAGGATAAGCAACACATAAACACTTGTCTGTGTTAATTCTTCTCCTAGAAACAATCCACTACAACCTCTATAAACTTTTATAAATTCGCTCATAAGAAATGTAAGACATTTTTGTGTTTCCTCAAAAAGGAAAAGAAAACCAGACGAGAAAAATGTCTCCTCACTTTCTGAGGGATTCTTGTATAATCCCACAGGCACATGTAGTAATTTTGACAGCATTTTTATGTTGTTGAATACATACACCCTGAAAGTTTTGAAAATGCCTGTTTGGCTAGGAATTTGTGCTGAAAAGGCTGTATTTGTGATTTGCTATTTTCAAACAAAAAAAATCTCCCATTGAAAACAAATTGACTTGCATGAAAGTATTGGGAATATCCACAGATGGAATTAATAATGATGATAGCATTAAAAAGCATCTTGACCTTGTGCTTTGACCATGTCCCTTGGTCAAAGGGATTTGGTAGTTAGGTAGTTGGTAACTTGGTAGTTAGGATAATGGTTGGACGCAATGATCTTATATGTCTTTTCCAACTGAAATGACTCTATGATTCTATGGCTTGTACCTGAAGGGGTTAACCTATCTTTAAATGGCAGAGTTCAGGCAAACTATGTGAGCTGTCTGATTCTTTTCCCTCTCTTGTTAGACAATTCTTCTGCCTTCTTTTGAAAGATCCCTTACTGACAACTGTCAGATGCTAGGTATTGGACTGTGTGTGAGATAGTTTATTTCAGGACGACAGATTCTAGGATCTTAGAAGCTTTTTCTCATTTGCAAATCTCATATATTTCCTTTCCCTCTTTTTTTTTTCTTTTTCTTTTTCCCCAAGCCTCAGTCACACTCTCAAGGTGAAGACATAACTCTGTGTGATTTAGCTGACCAGGCATATCAGAAATCATGAAAAATGACTAGTCCTATACTAAATGGTCAAAAAGAAAAGAGTAGACGGCAAATTATATACCCAGACTATCTGGCAAACATTTATTGATAGCAAACATATTTGAGGAATTTAGGAACAGTTTATGAATTATTCATAAACAGAATGGTGATAGATTTTGCAGCAAATAGAATCAGCAGCAAATAGTTTGAAAACCCTTGAAAATACAAGTGTGATATTCTCAGATTAATCACTTGATTGAGACTCTATCATTTAAAGTACTAATCACTAAAGTCAGACAATCATATTTATCTGAATCTCCTGGACTTAAGTGTGGATTTATTATCTGTGCTGTGAGGCAAGATGCTGAGGAACAAGAGATTCATCTCTTCCCTTTGCTTTTAGAAATACTCAGTTATGTTTTGTTCAGATATTTTGTTATTTCTGATCCTGATCCTAATCAGATCCAGAAAAAGGTCTATGAAAAGGTAATTAAATTTAAATTCAGTTATAATTTAGCTGACTAAAGAGAGGATTATGTGTTATTTCAAATTCAGATGCTTTCTTTCAGCCTATTTGTAGCCTCCTTCAATGACAGATTAGAAGACTGACCATCTGAGACAATAGTACATAAAAAACTTCATATAGGCAAGCACAAAAAAACCCAACAAAACAACATACAGGTTTTAGCAATATTTGTTACTCCTTCATATATACTCAAGTATATAAGAGCAACAAAGTTGATGAGGGGTTTGGAACACAAGCCCTATGAGGAAAGACTGAGGGAGCTAGGGTTGCTCAGCTTGGAGAAGAGGAGACTCAGGGGTGACCTTATCACTCTCTACAACTACCTGAAGGGAGGTTGTAGACAGGCAGATGATGGTCTCTTCTCCCAGGCAGCCAGTACCAGAACAAGAGGACACAGTCTCAGGCTGCGCCAGGGGAGGTTCAGGTTGGATATTAGGAAGAAGTTCTATACAGAAAGAGTGATTGCCCATTGGAATGGGCTGCCCAGGGAGGTGGTGGAGTCACCGTCATTGGAGGTGCTCAGGAGGAGACTTGATGTGGTACTTGGTGTCATGGGTTAACTGTTTGGGTGGGTTGGATTGGTTGATGGGTTGGACGTGATGATCTTGAAGGTCTCTTCCAACCTGGTTTGGTTTATTCTAAATAAAGTATGTTAAAAATCCCTTCCTCATTAGTGATCACTGAAGCAGAGGAACATTAGGCTACATTGACACCCCAGTTCGCTAGTGGGATTCAAGGCTGCGACAAGCACCTACTTGCTCGTTCAGGGCAATTAGCTTCTTTTGTCCCAGCAGCCTAGTGGTTAGACCTTCACTACAGCAGTGTCTCCAATTTTGGATACTACCCTTTTGGATTGTAACTACGAACTCAGAACATTGCTTCATTCAGCAAATGGTTTGGTAGTTAACGGCTCAGCAGTTGGTGAGTAACTTGTGCTAATTTACCTGGCTATTTCGAAGGTTTATAGCTTGTTGCCTATTGCTTAGCTCCGCTGTGAACTCGAAGTGGTCAGTCTCGCCACCCGATGCAGTGTTGCTGTTGGTTTTGCACGTATAAGAAATTTCCAGTTGGTTCCTCTGTATTCCAGGTTCTGAATTTTCTGGACTGTTATTCTACCCTTTTATTAGCCTTCCATCGTGTGTAACTAAGCCATCGTCGACCAGGCAAATGAACCTGCATCAAATTGGCTTGGAAAAATAATACTTTTAAAAATATTTAATAAGTAATATTAATATTTTATCGTAGTTCTGGCTTATCAATTTGATACAAAACTAAGTCAAGCAAAAGGAAAAAAAAAACAAAGATTGCTAAGATTTTAATTAGATATCATTGGCTACAAGTGTACCTGTTTTAGCTCTGAGCCTTAACCCTATTTACAGATAAGCATATGTAGTAGTGGGCAAATACTGGAGATATTTCACATGCTTCCTATCTAGCCTGGAAGCACTGCATGTAATGCTCCCAGCCTCCCTTGCTTTGGGAACACATTTGTCATTCCAGATCATAGAATCATAGAATGGTCTGGGTTGCAAGGGACCTCCGAAGGTCATCTAGTCCAACCCCCTCTGCAAGTAAGCAGGGGCATCCTCAACTAGATCTCTGCTAACTATTGCAGAGTACTAAGCTGTTTAATAAAACAGTCATGAAGTGATAATTCTTTCTTCATAATGAGCTTATTTATTCTTTATCCACAATAGCATCTCATTTCAAACACTTCTCATTCATTAAGAGCAAGACATCACTCACAGATTCTCTACAGATTTTCAGTTTCTCCTGTAAATGTTATATAATGCCTCTCAAATTCCACTTTGGACTAAGGCTTGAGGAATTGGATCAGCCAAACCCAAATAGTAGTAATTTCGAAGTAAACGGTATATACTATGAGCTGAGCAATGGACAAAGTGTACAATAATCTAAAATTGTTGTTTTCATACTGATAGAATCAGTCAGGCTTTCTCTCCTTGAAAAGTCTCATAATGCATTTCCAGTCAAATTTGGCAAGGACTGTGCGTGAGAGTAAAAGCCAGCACTTTGCACTTGTTCATGGGTAACAGTGCTTCATGTCAAAGCCTGACTCTTGATACGTGTATCTAGCTTTGCATTCTAGCTCCCAAGTAATCCTACATTTGAGGGCATGTACAGGTTAGTCACTTTTAGGAGCTTTTTTCTTCTTTGTGATAAGAACTTAAACCAAAGTTTTACTGAGCATATATGAAAGCCCATGGGGGCTAAAGAGCTTTAGTTATAAACATCTTATTAAATTTAATATTAATGTTTTGCTGAATCAAGATGGATTTAACTCTTGCTTAAATATTTCCTTGAGTCACTGATTTAGTTTGGTCCGTTACAGTATCTGCCCATCTGTGAGTTTTAGATGTAAACTTGATGTCTGGGAACCTTTGGAACAGAGCAGATACGTGTTAGGCTTTTAAGATTTAATGTGAAAACTTTAGGATAATGTTGTTAACATTGTTTACAAAATAACTGCAGTAGCTATATATTCTATCTAGTCCAGATGGATAAAATCTCCAAGGGACATTTGTTTTTATGGCCTCTAGTTTATTATTTTAACACCTAACTTTTATGAGGCAAACTCATTATTTTTAGCAGTCTTTTAAATGCAGTGAAAGGCAAAAGAGGACCACAAATCTGTTATATATCCAGCTACTGAACTCAGTTTCAGCAATCAACATAGACCCTGTGCATTTCTTAAATAAAAATAAGGGTAACTGTCTCTTGACCAAAGCTTTTTCCCATCTCTGTTTAGAAGCCAGACATTATATTCAAGGATTTACCTTTATTATTGACTCAGTGGTGTCTGGTGATAATGTTCTATCAGGGTGTGTTAAAATCAGCTGCAATTTATCTCAGAGATCAGCTCAATACATGCAATGTATAATAAGTAGTCTGTGTTTTAGAGTTGTTTTAAAAGTCTGAAGAAAGGCACAGAACCACAAAACCAGGAACGATGTAATCTTAGCAGGTCACTGGTTTCCTTTACTAATCCTAGACAGATTCAGCTTTCTCTAAATAATGTTGGACAGCTATTTGTCTAACTTGGTTTTAAAATAGCCCAGTGATGTAGGATCTCCGGCTTCACCGACAGTTGTGTTTTAGCACTTAACTTTCTTGCCAATCAGCATGTTCTTAATGTGTAGGTTAAATTGCCTTTGTGACAAATCCATATTTTCCACGAGGACACATTAGTGGTTTCCTGTCTTTGCCAACCTTTTGATGACATCAGCTGTCATCTGAAGTCCATTCTCTCCTGGATCTTCTCTTAACCTAAAGAAAGCCAGTACTTCCCACCATTCTTCACAGATTATGTTGGAAAAGTGTCTGTGTTTCTTTGTCTTCTCTGGGATTTCTTCAGTTGCTCCAGTTATAATGCTGTACCCAAATCTGATGCAGTACTCCAGCTAAAACATATCAATGTTATAGAGCCTTCAGACAGCATGCATACACATACCTCTCAGTACATTATGGCCCTGTGGATGTGTGTTCCATTTTTGGACCACCAATTCTCAGCTCATCTTCTGTAGAACTGTTTCTGTTATTCAGTCTGTCTTGTAGCTGTGTGTCACTTTGTATTTAATGCCATTGAATTGCTTATTATTTTGCTGATTTCATCACATCACTTCAAATTTCATCCCTGTCCTCTAAAGTGCTTGTCATCCCTCCCTGCTTGTTAGCATCTTCAAATTAGAAGTGCTTTCTATTTTGTCATCAAAATCATCAATAATGAATCAGATGGCTGCAGTACAGGATGGATTTAGGATGACAGAGTTCTGTTAATGGCAAACTTGAACAAATTCTTCATAGGATCCAGTTTGCTTCTGAAATGATTCATCCATTTCACTTTTACCTTTTTTAATTATTTGTGGAGTCACAGTGTTCTGAGAACTGGCATGTCCTGAGAAGTCTCATGTCATTGTGCAGACAAGAAGAAGGAACCATTTTGAGCTGTCTAGACCTTAAAAATCACTATTCCTAACAAATGTGGAGCAGACCTCATAGGTTCAGCAGGGTCAGTACTGAGGGAAGAAATAGCTGGTACTGAACATGAGTGATTTAATTTCTCAGATCTGTTAATATTAGAAAGACATATGAAACATTTGAGAGTGAATTCTGTGGTGATTTAACTAATCCACAGTTCCACTGCCTACTTACACCTACTAGTCAGACAATATTATGTCTTCTCAATTTCAAAATGCATTTGTAATTCTTCCACATTCTCTCTTTCACATCTTGATGCTGCAGTCATAAGCACAGATGTAACCCTACAGGATTTCTTGGATAACTGGAAAGATTTCATTGTTAAATAAAAAAGGTACATACATTTTGCTGAAATGCAGTTTAAAATTTGAGGGGTTTTGTATGTATGGGCATGGAATTTCAAACAAGTCTCTTCATGCTGACCAAAGCATTGCCCCCAGATAATTTTATTTTCAGTTTGTGTCGTAGGGTTGGAAGGGTAAGGCCCAAAAGCCTCCTCCCTCCCCCCTGTAAAGTAAAGGGAAAGAAAATTGAAGGGAAAGGGAAAAAAAAACTCACAGCTGAATTAGCAAAGCAGTGGAGCTGTATATTTACAAAGCAATGTAGGATATGCAGGGGAATATATACAAATTTACACTATTTACAATATATACAAAGATATACAACAAAGTAGCACAGAAATGAGAGTTCCCCCCTCTGCTGAGGGGGGTTCCCCACCTCCACTCTCCCCTCTCTCCCCCCTTTCCCCAGAGTGGGTTAGAAAGAGAGAGAAAAGAGAAAAAAAAAATTAGAAACAGTTATGTGTTAATTGGAAAGGAGTTAATACAGGCCTTGGTAGCTTATCGGTTTCAAGGCCAAAGCCTTGGCCGAAAGCCCAGGAGCTGCAAGCTGCTGCCCGAAGGAGAAGCGGAAGCAAGACTGATAGAAAAGTGCTGGAATGCCCAGGATACCCTCCTGCACTCCCAGTTCAGAAGGTGCTTCCTCCCACTTTACCAATGAAATTAGTTTAGATCCTTCTTTTAGTTTACCAACTTCCGTCCACCATATTCCCTTTCTTAAAGGCACAGCCTCAAACGGTCACAGTTTGTCAAAAGTGTTCAATATTTTTTTGGGAGAGTTTTGAATTTTCCTGGCCAAATCAAATTTCTCATATTTGCCTCCTATATACAGGGAAAGGTAATACACACAGTTTCTTCTCCTAGTATTTTGGTAGTGTTTGTACCCCAAAACATTGAAAGACGACCAATATTCTTATGGTAATTATGCAAATCAGGACATTTACTTCCTTCTAAGTAATCTAGACCATCATAATGACAATGAACACTAAAAATATTTACGAATGCATGTTTCTGGGAAGTTGTGCGACAGTAATGTTTTCACACAAAGTTTTATTCAAACTGAAAGAAGCCATTTAATCATTTCCTCCCAAATGTTCAGTACTGAGTCCTACTGAAGCTGTATCAGCCATTTGTTGTGAAACAGCATTAAATGTGGAAGCAAACCGCTGTAAACCCAAGAAATCCTCTTAGGGAAATTTCTGTTTGGATGTCAAAAAAGATTTTAGTACATTTACTTTACAATTCCAAACTAACTACCTGGTTTTAGAATCATAGAATTATTAGGGTTGGAAGGGACCCAAAAATCTAGTTCCAACCCCACTGCCATGGGCAGGGACACCTCACACTACATCAGGTTACTCAGAGCCACATCCAGCCTGGCCTTAAAAACCTCCAGGAATGGGGCTTCCACCTCCCTGGACAACCAATTTCAGTGTCTCACCACCCTCATGGTGAAGAACTTCTTCCTAATATGCAATTGGAATCTACCCATTTCTAGGTTTTTTCCATTCTCCCTACTCCTGTCACTCCCTGACACACTGAGAAGTCTCTCCCTAGCTTTCTTGTAGCCCCCTTCAGATATTGGAAGGCCACAATTAGGTCTCCTAGGAGCATTCTCTTTTCCAGACTGAATAGCCCCAACTCTCTGTCCTCAAGGAGAGGTGCTTCAGCACTAATCATCCTCTTGGCCCTTCTCTGGACATGTTCCAGCACCTCCAGATTCTTCCTGTAATAGGGGCTCCAGAACTGGACACAGTGCTCCAGGTGTGGTCTCACCAGAGCAGAGTAGAGGGGAGAATCACCTCCCTCGACCTGCTGGCTATGCTTCTCTTGATGCAGCCCAGGATGTTACCGGCTTTCTGGACTGCAAGTGCACACTGTTGGCTCATGTTGAGCTCCTCATCCACAAGTACCAGGTCCTTTTCCTCAGGGATGCTCTCAAGCCAGTTGCCATGAATTGACCTGTTGGCTCTCCTTATATGTTCCCTCGTCCATGGCTGAGGTCAGAGGGATCATCACTGCTGCATCATCACTGCCTACCAGAAAAAAACAGCAGTGGGTAATAGTCTGAAGGACTCACAAGAGTGGGAAGTTAACCTACAACATTCTTTACCTGGGAAATAGGGACAGAGGAGACCTCACTTTGAAGTGGCTCTGGTCTGCATATTGGGACCTCCGCTCCCGTCAGCAGGGAGTTACCTACAGCAATGACCCCTCCAGTTTCTTTCCCCGATCAGTTTTTGTGGCTGAGGCGGGCTGGCCTTGGTGGTACCTCTGGCCTTTGTGGCGCTTTTGGCCTTGGTGAGCCCCTCTCCTTGCTAACAACCACTTCCTCCTGCAGAGCCTCATGCCTGTTGTGCCAGGGCACTGTGGGTGGTGTGCTTCTTCAAGGAGCATGTTTGCTCCGTTTGCATTATTTGTTTTGTGAGGTAGCTACCTGCTCCCATTCACCCTGCACATGTGAGTTACTGCGGGAAGTCTGGGGGCCTAGCTGATGAGAGGATATTGAATCCCCTGCTCCAGTAAGAGTTGACTCCTGGTCTGTATTTGTAAGGACCAGTTTGTGAAAGTTATCAGTTTCCTTCTCACTCTCCCTGATGCTTCTCAACCTACTCACCTCTTCCCTGAGCTCCATCACTTCATCCTGGAGCTGTGCCAATGGGCTCAGCAGGTCAAAACTCTGCTCACACCTCCCACACCCACATAGTCAGTGTTGCCTCCCATTTCCTGTAAAAGGCTGTGGTATCCCTTACCACCTGTGGCCTGGATGCCCATAGCCATTTTTGGTAGGTGCAGAGAGCACAGTCTAAGGATACCTCACACCTCACTTGCTGGGTTTGAATTCAACTAATTCGAAAGGAGGCCCTAGTGTACACGCAGTCACCAATTGCTCTCCCTGTGGCTGTTAGCCTGCCTGCACCAAGGGCCAGCACTGCGAGCTGTCTGACCATGCCCCCTCAACACCAGGGACCAGGGAGAGAGAGAAAATCATCACTTCATTAATATTTCAGAGGAAAGGGTTCCCCAGGTGCTTCCCAGCATAACACCCTCCCCCCCGCCCTCCCCCCCCCCCCCCCCCCCCCGCCGACTGCTAGGAGAAATAATTCTTCTTGGGTGGGAAAAGGAGGAGTAGTGTCCAGCACCCCCAGCACTCAGTTCCCCTATTATTATCATATTCTTCTCCCTTTGACTCCTGAAAAACAGCAGCCACAGACCAGTACTGGAGAAAAATTGTCATCTTTTATTATTACTATTGAAGAATGACAGAAAGATGGGATCATAGAATCAGAGGGATAATAAATTTAGGTCTTACTCTGTTTAAAAGTACTCTAAATCTATCCTACTTCTAATAGTCCAATCACAAAACTACTTACTTATTTTCCTATTTTACAATTATCCATTGCTATTAGCCTTACTTGTGTTTACTTATTTTAACCACTATCACTACTGTCTATTCTTATCAGCTATTCTTATTACTCTTGCAGTCACTTATCCTATATTCTACCATTCTAACCTACAGTATTCTATTACGTATATACTATTACTTACCCTATATTGTTCTACTACTTATACATTATCACTTATCCTATAGTCTATCCTATATCAGCTACCCTAAAGTCTATGACTCATTTACTATGATTTATCTATTCTGTGGGGCCTGGGTGGGGACGGTTTGGGTCTGCCCCACAGCTCTGTCTCTCTGCAGAGTGGGCCTGGGCAGTAGGGGCTTCGTTCTCTCCAGAGCTCCCTTCCGGGACCTGGCTGCCTGTGGGTCGAGAACGCTGAACGATGAAGATCTGTGTCAGGCCATGACTCTGACTGCTTCATCTCCTTGGGGCTGTCCCACATTGCTCATCCTTCCCCCTCCTCCTCCATCCCCACCCTTCACCCACTGGCTTTGGGGCTGCTCTTGGGGGAAGAGGTCCACGTCTTTCTATATAACCCCTGTAGACTTCAGCCAGTCACCAGAAACAGAAACAGTCCCCTGAGCACCAACCCAGGCAGAAAGTCAAACCTCAGGATCTACCACTTCTGTTGTCACAGGACAACACTTCTGTTGTCCCAGGACCTGCAGCACATGTCCAGCTGCCCATTTTGGGGATGGAGCCACAAGAGAAACTCATGTGAGGAGCATCCAACCTCGGTGGTGATGAGTAAGGTAGCAACTCCAATGAGAAGCTTTGTTCTTTCATGTGTTGTTTTGCAAACAAAATGATTTCTTGCTTCTGGGTGAGGCTGGTTTTTGTATGATTTTTCTGTTCACGGTGGTCAAGGGAATGAAGACTCTTAGAAAGCATCAGATCTTAGCCCAGATAAGCTGGTGCCACAGGAGGGAGAGGCTTTTTCTCCTTTGCTACTTGTCATAGTCCACTGCCATGCATAAGGCCCTGCAGTAAGACCTGCCTACCCTTGTGCATCCTCCGGGAGGCATGAGCCCTGAATTGCTGCCATGGTTGCACCAGAGTGCTGCTGGTTTGGTTATGCCCAATGGTCTCTGCTGGGGCCTGGGTGGAGCTGGTTTCATTCTGCCCACAGTTCCCAGCCTGACACTACATGATGCCAACAACACCAAGGGCCTGCTTCCTCCTCTTTCACCCCACAGCTCACCCTGGTGTCCTCTCTCTCCATCCTATTGTCTCCTCTTATTCCTGTCTGTACTGCTGGTGCCAGAGGCCAGCCCTGAGCATCACACCCACTGACAACACAGGCTCTGCTGGGAAGTGGAAAGCCGATGAGCAAGAGCTCGGGCTGGACAGGAGCAGCTCCCACTTGAGCAACAAGTACAGCTCCTCCTAAAGCTGTGCCACCAGCAGGGACAAGAGGAGAAGACACTATGCCAGGGTGGCAGGACTCCACCATTGCTTTCACCTGGCCATTTTATGGCTGTGATTGGAGACACAAATGATTTAAGAGACCATGTTGACACTACAGTTTTCTGACCTCTGCAGTGTGGCAGGAGTACAACCCTGTGCCTTTATAACTATTGAAAGGTGAGCAGTATGAGACACTGTTAATTATGGTAAGGTACAAATGCATCCATAAGTTAGACAGCCTGTAGCTTATGTATATACCAGAAAAAGTCAGAGCAAAAGGGTCAGGTTTTCTGTTCCCTGATGTCAGCACTCTACTCACTTTTTGCTGAGGATAGCACTGTGCAAAATGATATTTATTCCATAGCAGCCCTGAGCTGCTTAATCCTTAATCTCTGGGTTGATGATTTTTGTCATAAACGCTCAAAGCCCAGAATAAATGTCAGAATATTTTTGTATTTGCATTCTTGTGAAAATGTGTCCTCTGCATACTTATCTTAGATTTTTGACACTAGGTGTGCCTTGAGCATTCAGAGACACATCCAGACTGAGTTCACTTGACAGTCGGATCATAAATGAAAACTTTGATGTTTCGCTATCGACTTTTGCTGATCACTATCAGCTTAATTCAGTGTATGAACCCACCTTTGTGTACTGAGCCGTGCAAGTCTTTCATAAGAAAATGTGATAGGGAAGGATTCTTTTAGACAGCATTTACAGGGGTTTACTTTCAAATGTTACTGAACAAAGTGGAAGCAATCAATAACATGCATATATCAAAGAATACCCTTGTTCATGTTTGCTCAAGTATGTATCAGTCAGTAGTGTAATGCGTTGTGAATTTGCAAGGCTGTTAGAGAAGAGGCTATGATTCAAGGTAATTTTATCTCAAGAAGAGATAAAGGAAATAAATACAGTGGAAATTTGATTAAATGAATAGGATGATGCATTTTAAAAATCTTTTTCTCCCAAAAAGCAGGGGAATGGGAAATGAATCAACATATGCAAGAATGAAAGTGATGGGCCTAGCCTGAGATTATAATAAGAACGTGTCCTTTGGAGGCCGGTTCGGTTCTTAAGGGAACAGAAAAGAAAATTAGAAAATATTTGAAGATCTAAAGCGAGGTAGCCCTGGTGATCATTTGGATTCATTGAGAAATCTCAAGAATGAGCTTTGTGTAAAGTATAAAAGATCAGTCATCATCAACAGTTAAATAACTGTAAGATTGGAAGGCTTTAGAAGAGATGAAATGCTTCAAAGAACTAAATGAAATGTGAGTTGGTTTGCTATAGGCAGCTTTTTAATAAAAGTTTAATGAATCCCTCATATTAAATGATTCATATTTTCACAAACAGATGATTTCTTTAGTGTATTTAATGAAAGCATGGAGGAATGTAATATCTGGGGCTTGAATCTAGTAAAGTTGAAATAATCTCAAATAAAGAGAACATATTATTAGAGATATTTGCACCTGCATTGTTAGCCGACTATCACATACTGCCTTCCATCAGCCCTGCCTGCCACACTAGAGGAAGGCTACCAGGCTACTAATTTAAAGGTCCAAAACTTCTCTTTATACAACAGCAAAAACTGAGAATGTCCTGGTGTTTATTCTTGGACCTTCTGTCCAATACTACATGTATTCTGAAATATTGTCTGTGCCTGCAGTTGTGCCTGCACAACTGCGATGGGTTAGGAACTGGATGGATGGCCGAGCCCAGAGTGGTGGTGAATGGTGCCACATCCAGCTGGCAGCCAGTCACTAGTGGTGTGCCCCAAGGATCAGTGCTGGGCCCTGTGCTCTTTAATATCTTTATTGATGATCTGGATGAGGGCATTGAGTCCATCATCAGTAAATTTGCAGATGACACCAAGCTGGGGGCAAGAGCTGATCTGCTGGAGGGTAGAGAGGCTCTGCAGAGAGACCTCGACAGGCTGGACAGATGGGCAGAATCCAACGGCATGAGATTTAACACATCCAAGTGCCGGGTTCTGCACATTGGCCACAACAACCCCATGCAGTGCTACAGGTTGGGGTCAGAGTGGCTGGAGAGCAGCCAGGCAGAGAGGGACCTGGGGGTGCTGGTTGATGGTAGGATGAACATGAGCCTGCAGTGTGCCCAGGCAGCCAAGAGGGCCAATGGCATCCTGGCCTGCATCAAGAACAGTGTGGCCAGCAGGAGCAGGGAGGTCATTCTGCCCCTGTATACTGCACTGGTTAGGCCGCACCTCGAGTACTGTGTCCAGTTCTGGGCCCCTCAGTTTAGGAAGGATGTTGACTTGCTGGAATGAGTCCAGAGAAGAGCAACGAAGTTGGTGAGGGGTTTGGAACACAAGCCCTATGAGGAGAGGCTGAGGGAGCTGGGGTTGCTCAGCCTGGAGAAGAGGAGACTCAGGGGTGACCTTATCACTCTCTACAACTACCTGAAGGGAGGTTGTAGACAGGCTGACGATGGTCTCTTCTCCCAGGCAGCCAGTACCAGAACAAGAGGACACAGTCTCAGGCTGCACCAGGGGAGGTTCAGGTTGGATGTTAGGAAGAAGTTCTATACAGAAAGAGTGATTGTGCTATGGAACGGGCTGCCCGGGGAGGTGGTGGAGTCACCGTCATTGAAGGTGTTCAGAAGGAGACTTGATGGGGTGCTTGGTGCCATGGGTTAGCTGTTTGGGTGGGTTGGATTGGTTGATGGGTTGGACACGGTGATCTTGAAGGTCTCTTCCAACCTGGTTTGGTTTATTCTAATAAAGGTTTATTCTATGCTAATAGATCTGACACACCACCACCTTGAGTTGCACAAATTTCTCTTGACTATTAGAATATCTGACCTTGGATGTCAAGAGCAGCAAGATGCTGGAAAAAAAAATTCCCAGTAAAAATAACTAACTTCAGTTTTAAGGTAAACTTCTACTCATTGATCTTTAGAACTATGAAGTTCAAAGGATGTTGCCAGTATGGTAATAAGGCCCAACTGACGTTTGCTGTTTCATATGTTGAGATTAACATGAATTTATTAAGGGATATATTGCTTTGGGGGTTCTTACTTAGTTTTGTTTTTTCAGACTTTACCTTGTTCTGATAAATGGAAATGTTTTAGATTCAGAAAGTGTGAAATCCAGCCATCCCAATGTCATGTTTCAGCAGAGGACCCTTGCTGCTTCTGTAATAATGGGCACTACTCAAAGATGTAGTTTCAACCACAGCAGCCAAATCAGCCCTTGTGTTATGCAGCTCAACTCATCCTTTACACTTCAGACCAAGTCCTTAATTTCTGGTAATTTTTCTGTCAGTCTGGTAATTCCTGCCCTCTGGGCTAAAGATGCAGGAAATAAATTTTTTCAGGCCAGTTTAAGGTCACCTGTCCTGCTGCAGCATCACAAGAGGCTTGAGGAACTGCCACGAGAGCATCCTATCACCATTGTTCTACCATTAGAGTAGGCTATTCAAAAGGACCGAATGCATTATTACATGCTTTCTTTAGTGCTCTTTTCCCTTTCCTTCTAAGTGCCACAGCACTTAATACAGTACTCAGTCTTTCTTAGTGTTGTCCAGCTGAAACATTCAAAAGTCACAGATACCACAGCCTTAAGTACTGAAGTATTTTATAAATCTTTGCTAAATGAACAAACTGCAAATATGTCTTCTCATAAAGGGGCTTCTGCCAACAAGATGTTCCCAAGGTAAGGCTTTAGTTTTAAGTGAAGGATTTTATTGAAAGCATTTATGTAACCACAATGAACTTTCTCATCAGATGTACTGGTTTTGGCTGGCACAGAGTTCACATTCTTCATAGTAGCTTGTCTAGTGCTGTGTTTCACAGCTGGGACTAAACCAGCCTTGATAACATAGCCGTGTTTTAGTTATTGATGTGCTGTGCTTATACAGCGGCAAGGCCTTTTTTGCCCCTCATACTATTCCACCAGCATAAGGAGTCAGGCAGTGTTCCACATGAGTGGAACGGCTGAGCCCAACTGACCAAAGGGACATTCCATACCATATGATGTCATGTAGAGTGTATAAAGCTGAGGGAAGAAGGAGAGCAGAGGAATGTTTGGAGTTGTGTTTGTTGTGACAAGTAATGGAGCCCTGCTTTCCTGGTGCTGCCTGAACACCTGCCTGCTGATAGGAAGAAGTAGTGAATCAGCTCCTTATTTTCCCTTGCTTGCACATGCAGCTTTTGCTTTACCTATTAAACTGTCTTAATTTCAACCCACAAGTTTTCTCACTTTTGCATTTCTGATTCAATTCCCCATCCCACTGTGGGGGAGTGAGTGAGCAGCTGTGTATGGTTTAGCTGCCTACCAAGGTTACCCACAATAATATGTCCTTAGGGGGCTCTCTAAAAAACCCAGTTATTTTCTTTATCTGCAGTAATGTAACCATTTATCTTTTTTGTTGACTTATAAATGCAATAGTGGTTTGTGATTTGTGTTGCAGAATGCTGTATTCGGGGTGGGTAGTGGCAGTTGGTCTGTTTTGAAAACAGAGGGTAAATATTCAGATTTTGTTGGCTTCAGACAGGAACCTCATGCCAACTTTCTCAGGAGCCATAGAATGTTTACCTCAGATAAGTCCTGTGCTGCAGCTGTACTTGTGTGAGAAGATGTGGTTCTTCAAAGAATACAGGAGAAAGACCTCCCCTGCCTCATCTGCGACCCCTACCACAATGAAGACGCATGCTCAAGAAGCCCAAGAAGTTGCTAGAACTCATTATCGTATCCCTGCCTTCTATTAAGCAGAAACATGCATATGTAGATGGTGTAGCTATATAAAGAAAAGTTAGGCTTTGTAAGGTGCTTTTTGGCAGAGACTGGAGGTATCTGTGGTGGGGAAGTCTCTGTGGCCCGGTGTGCTGTTTCTCTCTCCCTTTTTTTCCCTGCTGCTTGCTTGCTTCTTTTTTAATGAAACAACTCTCACAAGAAACTTGTGTGACCCATTTATAACATTGACTGTAGAGTTAGAACACTATAGATGTCATAATTCAATGTAAAAAGGGGGGTGGGGGGGGAAAGGCATTTGGCATTACATTATACAATATTTAAAACCCCCCAAACATACTGAATTGAATAGCGTTTTGTTCTCTTGCCTTTCCAACCAATACTCATTAAAAAGCTGGCTCATGTGTATTAGTTCTTAAGGTGCATTTTTAGACTTAAGAGTATTTTATGTGTGAAAAGAATCCCTATACAGAAAACTGGTGTCCATATGAATTCAGGTGTGGAGTGGATGGTGACAGCAGCAGAACTTGAATGTGTCCTGAAGGTTAAGAATGAAGATGATCAGAGGGCTGGAGTACCTTCTCTATGGGAACAGGCTGCGAGAGTTGGGGCTGTTCAGCCTGGAGAAGAGAAGGCTCCAGGGAGAGCTTACAGCAGCCTTCCAGTACTTGAGGGGTGCCTGAAAGAAAGCTGGGAAGGGACATTTTACAAGGGCAAAAGGGAATGGCTTTAAGCTTGAGAAGGGTAGATTTAGACTGGATATTAGGAAGAAATGCTTTGCAGTGAGGGTGGTGAGAAAATAGAACTGGTTGCTCAAGGAAGCCATGAATGCCCCCTCCTTGGAGGTGTTCAAGGCCAGGTTGGATAAAAACCTTGAGAGACCAAATCTATTGAATGGTGTCCCTGCCCTTCACAGGGGGTTTGGAACTAGATGATCTTTAAGGTCCCTTCTAACCTAAACCATTCCATAAATCTATGAAAGTTGGATTTATTTTCCAGTTATCTTTAATTCTGAAGTTGACAAAAGTGTCACACCAATACTCAGAGAGTAAAAAAGAATAATATCTTGATAGAGGCCTGGTACAAAAATTTTTGCAAAACATCCTCTTTGAAAACATGATTTAGAGTTTAGATACAAAAGTTTACCTGCAGGTCAAGCCCAAAGAGCACATAATTTCAACTGAAAATGTGTATTCAAAAATGCTGCTCAGCTTCCTTGTAAGTAGTTGTGTGCCAAGTATTTTGCAGCAGACTATGAGATGATCAAATTACTTTCAGCTGCTGTTTTTCTTGTGAAAAGGAGTGAAGAGAGGCATCCTCTTTTCATAGCAGAGGGTGATAAAGGGGACAATATGCAGAGAAGCCTCACCTAAGACTTGATTAAAGAGGTTTTGGGTTCTCTTCACACAAGCAGAATGAGGGCATGTGTGCATTGATGCTTACTGTGAAGATATGTGGGGAAAGGGAGAAGGCAAAACATGTGACAATTCTTAGGAGAAAAACAAGATGCAATACGAATGCAAATGAAGGCAATCATAAAACTTGGTCTAATTTGCCTGCTGGCCTTTCATTTTTGAATATACTATGAGACTACAGAATATGCCTGGCTATTGATCTGTTCATTAGTTGGCCTTAAGCAAGTTGTACATACATTATTTATTAATTTCCACTTTCTTTTATGTTCCAAGGGATATGGATTTTTTGGAATAAAAACTTGCTTTTCATCTTCATAGTACAGTGTTAAGTTATCACTGTATTTTGGAGAATAGATTTAGTTTAGGGCCACTTAATCTAAGAGAATTGCATAGTTAAATCCTTCATTTCTTTCTTCCTACAAGCAGGCAGAAAGGCTGTCTAGGAAAAGTGAGAAAGCATGTGAAAAAATAATTAGACCCAGAAGAATTTATTGTGCCCTGTTGAGTTGTAAGCCAAAGGAGAAACATGAAGAATATAAAAAAGTAAAATATTGCCTTATTTAAGGAGATTTTTTTTCCCTGTGAATACTTCAAGGAGTGACAAATGTTTGATGAGTAGTGAAAGATAAAATATCACCTTCAAATCCCAGGAAGAAACAATACCTTTGCTTTTATATAAAGCCAACTGTGAAGCCAGTTGGTTGTTTTATCTCCATTCTGCCTCAGTGTTAAAGCCTCACTTGTAGCCACTTGATGCCCATCACCAAGTCTGACTTGAAAAATTAAAATAAGACCTTTTTTTCCTATGATATACTAGAGGAACCTAGGATAATTCACATGCAGATACTTCTAGCTTCTATGGAAATGCAGCCATGTAGCTGTGACATCTAGTAAGTTCAGTTTCCTCAGGCAATCATGCTAATGTGAACTGCAAGAACTGTTCTCACCTTTCTGCAGAATACATTTCTGAAGTGTAACTGCACCAGTTCTTCACTGGTTCTCAGCATCACCATGTCTTCTCTTGATCTCATTATGCTGTTCAGATCATGTTTTCTCAACTGAAAAGTGTTTTAAAATCAAAAGCAGGTGTTTGGGGTTTTTTCACAGGAAATTTCTACACTAGCTGAGATTTGGGGTCTTGACTAGTATTTTGGTTTGGTTACTGGTTCAACAGGTTTATATGTTTCTTTGTACTTTTTTTCCCTTCCTGCCAACCCAAAATCATTCATTTTTAATCTACCTCTTTAACCTAAATCCCTATTTTGAAAGACTTTTCAGACTTGAAACTTATATCAAGTCGCTTGCTTCTGTGAAAGTCCAATAAAATAGAAGTTGTGCTTCTTGTTTGTTTTTCTTTAGGTAAACACTTCTGTTCATCAAAATAGTGGTAATTTTTCATCAGATTTAAAGGCCATATATATATACTGTTCACATTAGATTGGAGGATCTAGTGGTCTTGTCTGTCTTTAATCTTTGTCAATGCAGGAATGGCAACTCTCTCTTACACTACTGTGGGAGAAGAGTGCCTTTCTTTAGCTTGAAGGTTGGCTGCTAGAAAATGAAAAGGCTGAACTAGTCTAACCTAGATAAAGACAGACAACTACAGGGTATTTTTCTCTGTCTTCAGTTTCCTGGCATTTAGGCCTTGTCTAGAAAGTTAACCTGTAGGGGAAAAAAAAAATAGTTGTAAGTTAACATCCAGTACACTTATAAAGTTTGTGTACACATCACGTTCAACCATGTTTCTGAAAGAAGTTTTGAAGGAAAGCAAGTCAGTTGTACAGAAATTTACAAAGTCTTTCCCTCAAGCACAGCAGGAAACACAGCAACGAGCATCAAGATGTTGAACTGCTTCTTTGGTAGTGTTATAAATGGGAAATGGTAGAAAAAGGCAGTGGGTGATGTATCGGAAATATCAAGAGAAAACAACCTTCTTACTGTTATTTTGAAGTGACCACTGGACCTGTAGCTCAAAGTGTCCAGACCACCTCTGAAGGTCATTCACATAGGTAGTCTGTATTGCATTTTTCTAGTTTTTGAGATGAAACCTGCTGTAGTGAGGCAGGTATTGCCTGACAACTTCAAAGCTTCCAGCAAGGCTCTGCCTGCTATTCTTCACATTCCCATTCATACCACAAGGAATGCAAGCTGCAGATGATACTGTTTTGCAGTTAGTAACAAGAGTTGGTTTCCAAAGTTGCAGAAAGGTCACATGGGAACATATTAGAGATGTCCACACAGGCACTGCATGCATCCAACTACCAGCATGACAGCACTGAGAGATGCTTTATTCAAAATGATCTATTAGAAACAGAGCCATCTATATGGTAAGACCTGTGGCTACAGTTATTACAATATGTAAGTTTACAATTCAATTTCTTCAAAGAGTTTTGCTTTAAATACATCTTGTTTCTTACAAAAGCCTTTCATGCATTCATTTCCAAAGTGAGTAAGATAAAATAAATAGGAAGACTATTTGCATGGAGAAGTATTTCCTGCTGCAGGAAATCTCAGGGATAGATAATTTTGGTAATGCTCTTACAGGAATTACTTTTCACCTGCTCTTAGCCAGTGATGTAATTTCTTGGAGCTTTTCCAACCATGGGTGCTACACATAACTCCAAAAATTAAGCCATCCTCAGAGCAAAGTTTTGGAAGCTGGTTCAAAGAGTAGCATGCAGGGTGACATTCCCTGTGTTCCATCTCATTTAATGAATGCCTGCAAATGCAATCAGAAAGACCTTTTAAATTAAATTTCATAATTGAACTTAGAACCTGAAATCAACTTACCTTCAGAGAAATCAACAGCTCTGTAACCACAGTTGTACAGAGCCTGGGACTGGGTGAAGATGTGTAGGCGGAAACAGGACATAATTTCATTCTGCTTTCTTGGTGCTGGTAATGTCATAAACATCCTGCCATTCTGATATTATTGTGTTAATGTTACAATATTTGGTTGATGCAAATAGGACTCGAGATGTAATATTCTTTATATGGCATTGCCCAGAGCATAGTAAGAATACCATGACAACAAGTAGTCTGCAAGCTGTCATGTTATTTGTGTTCAGCTTGCAGAGCAGCTTATAAAAAGCTATCAGCTGACAGGCATCCTCAACATCAATAGTAATTGAGAGAGAAAGAATAGAAGAATAGCAAATGGTGAACATGAGGGAAAAAAAAAGGAAGTACAATAACACACTCTAGGAATGATGTTTTTTCATACACTTTGAGTCTTCTTAAATGACAATCATTTATTGGAAAATACAACTTCACAAATCAAACCCTTGGGTGCAACCACTACAGCCTTCAGACATCACCATCTCCCCTATAGGGGACTTCACTAATCAAAGATGACAGCATACAAGAAATTCTTCTAACATGCTACTGGGAAAAAAAAAAAAACAACACAAAACAATCAAAACAATCAAGCAATTATTAAACTTAGAAAGAT